>NC_135784.1:218259427-218559427 GCF_051106095.1 Pogona vitticeps | reverse complement strand
ACCTTGTTTACCTTTGGAATGAGGATGAAGTAGTTTACAGAAAAGGCAAATGAGGAAGAGAGATGTTAAAGAAAATGGAAAATATTTACATTATCAGGAATAATAATAATAATAATAATAATAATAATAATAATAATAATAATAATAATAATAATAATAATAATAATAATAATAATAATAATAATAATAATAATAATAATAAAAAGGAACCATAGAGGCTTATTACAGATTACTGTGTTTTGCTGATGGATCATTAATCACTTAGTGGTTTCTATCACTTATTGTATGATGATGCCTGCTCGCAACAGGAATCGGAAGGGGAAAAACATATAGTGAAAAAGTGGGCCAGTGTTTATGTAAATCAGGCCAGAGCCAAGCCTACCATTATATAGAGTGAGGTGTCTGCATTATAGGGTGTCTGCATTATAGTAAAAATTTCATAACCAATTTTTACTTTTGTTTGTTTTTAATGGAGGCAGTAAGTCAGAAAAGCCAAGGTTTACACAAACAAGATTTTGTTCTACATTTCCTTTTCTTCCTTCCTTCCTCCCTCCCTCCCTCCCTCCCTTCCTTCCTAGTTTAACTGCAAAAGATCATAACACTTCTTTAAGGCTTTGTGGATCCCTTGTGAGGACATTGCAGCTGCCCAGGGGTCTGTGGACCATAGGTTAAGAACCTAGGGGATAAACCATTTGCTCCAATAAAGATCCATTAGGTGGTTAGGTGGTTCCTGATATATACCATGTAGAGATGTAATCTCATTTGTTGAGGAGAATGGCTGAAGTGCTCTTTGACTTTTCATGAAAAGTGGGGGATATTACTGCTGGCCAACTGATTTCTTTATACTGAGTTAAGCTATATGTACCAAACGATTCAAACTATGTCTCCAACCTCTTTACCATTTAAAATATACACATACACCCACATTTAAATTTTAACGAAAGCTTTTTTCTTGTGCTCAGACTATGACTGGATTTAGAAATAAAACTGTATTTTTTGCAATACACTAATTTTCTTTCCAGATAGATTATTTATTTATTTATTTATTTATTTATTTATTTATTTATTTATTTATTTATTTATTTATTTATTTATTTATTTATTTATTTATTTATTTATTTATTTATTTATTTATTTATTTAACTTATATGCCGCCCACACTACCCGAAGGTTTCTGGGTGGCTTACAGCATTTAAAATACAATAAAAAGGCAAAATAAAAGGGCAAAATAATTAAAATGCAATTAAAATATATATTCTAAAATTTGAGACAGCAATGATTTAATGTCCATGAATGAATCATGAGCTACTATTGAGCAGCACAATCCCATAATATCTACATAGAAGCAAACCCCAATGAGTTCAGTGGAGTTTAATCCTAGGCAAGTGGATGTAAGATTCCAACTTTAATTTCTAAATCCAGAAACAAGGCACAAGGTTTAATCAGTAGTGAAAACAAGAGATCCATATATTTGAAAGGCAAGCTATATTGTTAAAGTTGTATTTTTATTTTTTATTTACTGTTATTGTTATGTGACAATATTAATAATGAAAAAGAGGAAAAACAGCACAAGATTGTCTCTACAGCATATCTTAATACTGTGTATAACCTAGCTCTTTGGTGTTTTGTGATATTTCTGGTTCCAGACAGGTTCTTTCTTGTTCAAGAAAGCAAACAGAAAATTTGTGGGGTGATTTCAGAGGGATTAAGGTATCCTTTGATCTTTCTGGATGATATGCCATGACCATAAATAAACTGAACTCAAATAAATTACAGACTTCTAGTGCCAACTAATTTCACCATATATTTAATATATAACAAGCATAACTGTATAATTTGACAGTATAATTTACATATGGGCCATCCCTTCTATGAGACAAAATGAAGTGGCTGTCTTAGATAGAACACGAAGGCTTGGAGTGGTGATGAGGTGTTCCAAGATAGAGTTAAAGATGTTACACACTGCACTTTCTCCTCCCCAATGCTGTTGCCATCCAATGTAGTGCACTCAGTCAGTCTTGATTCAGCTATTAGTTGGGTCGCTTTCTGTAGAAGGGTGAGAGGAATCTTGTCCTTTGCCTCAGACAACAAAATGACTTGAGTTGCATGATTAATATCTTCAGTCTCCCATGCTTCCTTCAGTGATGTCAGTGTGGGTTATATCTAGGTAAGTATCAGTGAACAGCTGATTTTGGATGCAGCAAAGTGGGTACTTGTATTTCCCCTCCAATCTAACATTTTAGGAATTAAGAAGTGCCTATTTAGCTACGGAGTCCTTACTAGGAAAACTGCTGACTTGTAGCACCACCCTATACCTGTCTGCTCAGAAGTAAACGCCATTGAGTTCAGTGGGAATTGCTGTCAGGCACATGTTCATAGTAGAAGTAGGCAATGTGTTGCTTTCCAGATGTATTGTCCTGAAACTCCCATAATCATCAACCAGTGGCAATGCTGGTTGGGGTGGGGGTGGGGGCAGAAGTGGTAAGATCTTTAGTTTCAGAAAATAGAACAGCAGCACTAGGCTATAAGGAGGGGGGCTAGTTTTAAAATATTATACCAAGGCTTTCCTTCATGATTTCTAAATTATTTCACATGACCTTACGAAGGCTATCATTTCATACTTTCCTTCATCAATAAGTGCTCCATTGAACTCCTCAAGAAAAAGCAAAGAAATATGTTTTGTGAATATAAAAACCAAAGCAACATGACTTTAGTGTCTCACCGTGAGAATACAGGTTAGCATCTTTATATTTCTCCCCAGAGCTGCATTTCAAGACATGTTCATACTTCACCTAGTGAATACTTACCCTGCCCTCAACAACAACAACAACAGTAGCACCACATGATTTGTTTGAAAGCAGAAACAGCACAAGCAATAGGAAACAACAGAAACCAAATAACAGAATCAGCACCCTTCAGTAAAAGACCTTTTAAATGTCCATATTATCTGAGCAGATAATAAATATTTTTACCTAGAATGGCCTGAAAGATAACCAAGCCTTCTGTTGGTGCCTTTTCCATTTGTGGCTATTTTTTCTGATAGAGGAAGCATGCAAATATAAAATAATCATCATAGTATTATTTCTGAATATGAGCTACATATTCTGATGTGGCTACAAAAAAGGCAAATGCTATTTTAGGCTGCATTATAGTTTCCAAATCCTGCAAGGTGCTAGTCCCTCTCTGTTTATCACTGGTTAGGTTTTACCCTGACTATTGTGTCCAGTTCTGGACACCACACTTTAAGAAGGATGATAACAAATTGGAACAAGTTCAGAGGAGGGCGACAAGGATGATCAGGGAGCTAGAAACAAAGCCTTATGAGGAAAGGCTGAAAGAACTGGGCATATTTAGCCTTGAGAAAAGAAGACAGAGGGGTGATGTGATAACACTTTTCAAATACTTGAAAAGCTGTCATACAGAGGAGGGGCAGGATCTCAATCATCCCAGAGTGCAGGGCACACAATAATGGGTTCAAGTTACAGGAAGCCAGATTTCGATTGAATATTAGGAAAAATGTCCTGTTAAGAGTAATAAGACAGTGGAACCAATGATTTTGAGAGGTGGTGAGTGCTCCAACACTTGAAGGCAGTCAAGAGACATTTAGACAACCACCTGGCAGATATCCTTTGATTTATATTCTTGCTCCGAGGGTGGTGGTGGGACTCAGTGGCCTTATAGACCCCTTCCAACTTTACTATTCTGTGATTCTGACCTTATTGGCAAGGTCTGGACTGGGTTATTTCTGCCTTTTCCTCCAGAGGGGGAGTAAGGGGGCAGGGTCAAGCAAGATGCACGTGGAGAGAGGCTGACCGGAGGGTTTTTCGCTTGTGCAATGCGATTTGCCTGTGGAAGGCGTCTTGCAAAGGCGGCACATTTTGCTTTGGCTTTCCCTTGTTGCCCCCCCCCCAATAACTTTAGTCCAAACATTTCAATCAGATCCCTCCCGGAGGTAACGAGCCACCTGGTGGTGCCCAGCCTCTTCAGCCAGGTCTAGCGGGCGGTGGCCCCATTTGTCCGGCAGATCGAAGCAGGCACCTCCTCGGCGCAGGGCCCGCAACGTGTCCAGGAACCCCGCGCGGGCCGCGTCGTGAGCCGGTAGCGATCCGGTTGTAGGGTCCGGTAGGTTGGGATCCGCTCCTCCCTGTAGCAACAGCTCCGCCATTTGGGGGCTCCCCATCATCATCACCTGGGGGAGATGACGCGGCGTTAGGACTATTCTGAAGTTTTCACTCTACACTTCAAAGCGTCCCTTTCCAACAAACAACATACTGATTTCTATCGGAGTTGCTCCGGATTATTTGGAAATTCTTTTTATGCTGACGCGTGTATTATTTCCTGAATGGCTGTAGTTTACAGTAATTTATACTGAGCCGTGTCGTATAGGCAAAAAGTTTCAAAGACAAGCTTATTGCCAATTTGGATAATGAATGTCAAGGCGGAGGAAACCTTCCGGAATGTTCCCAATCTGCTGGCATTGTTAGGTCACCTAATCGCTTTTCATGATCCCCATTTTCCCCCGAAGAAAGTCCCTTCGGAAAGACATTGTTTCCGAAAACCGGCTCTGTGGATCGCTTTTGGTGGTGGTGGTGGTGACTTAGACCAGCATTTCTCGCCCTGCCCCCGAAGGGACTGGGAGGTTGAACAGTACTCCTGCCTTGGTACCGTCGTCCAGGGGGATCCTAAAAGCCGAGTTGGATAGGAGCGGCCAACCGGCACTGGGATCGAGACTGCGTTCTCCTCACCGGGCCATTCCCAGTTTTTTCACAATAAATTATTTTCTGAATCTAGCGGAGGAAACCTTTTGGAGTCTTAAGTCAGGACTTAATAAGAGAGAGCACTTCCTTTGGTGCCGCCCAGAAAGCTTAGGGTAGTCTGAACACAACTGTCCCATTAGGATGACCAGATGAGAAGGAGGGTCTAATAGTTGGTTAGGGAAAAAAAAATCTGGTGCAGCTTTTAATGCAAGGTCTACTTGCTGACATTTTCTCCTCCACACAACTGTTAAAGGGACAGGAGCCCCATCTTCTTTTAATCTTCTAAACTTAGAACTGCAGAGCTGGAAAGGACCCTGTGGATCACCCCAGTCCAGTTCCTGTCGAGGAGGCACAGTGGGGAATCAAACTCCCAACCTCTGCAGCCAGATTCCTATATATATAAAAAACTCCATGAATTTTTCAACACTGGAGGCTGAAACTCTTCTAGGTAACCTAGGGAGTCCCTCCAGCATCAAACACATATGCTCGAAGTGCATAAGAGACCAACTGTAGAGGGGTGGCTGTAGGAATTCTCTCTACCTCATGGTGAATATACTTCAGCACCGTTTCTCTGCAGTGGAAAACATGCCTCCAAGCACCTGCATCTGAAACAGTGAACTGGAACTCTTTGGCCAACCAAGATGCCACAAGACTCCTTGTTGCCCCTGCTCCCACGGGACAACAGCTGGAATCCTAAATGGGTACAAAGCCAAGAGCCTGGAGCAGTTACTTTTCTGAACCCCACTTCCTAGAATTCTCCCTGCCAGCATGTGTAGACCAAAAAAGTAACTTTTCCAGGATCAGACAAACCTCCACGAATGATTATGTTGGGTTAATAGGGAGGAAAAGGAAAATATTATAAGAAGCAAGCAAAAGTGAAAATGAAGGAGCAAGCAGCAAAGAGACAAAGGCTGAAATCTTGTCACTTAACGTAGTAAATTACAAGAAGGGTAGGCTATTCGAATCAGTGGAACTTACAGAGGAGCTGACTTACCAAATTCCCACCGATTCAGTGGGCTCACTCTAATGAGTGTTACTACACCAAGCAACAGGATTCCAGCCAGAGCAGAGCTGGTCTCATCAAATTCAAATATTGATGCTGGATGTTGTAGAAATAAATGCCTGTTTACCAAGAGTCTGGATCCACAGATGTGTTTTAGATCGTTTTTATTAGAGTCTTTTAAAACATAGATTGTTTGCTCAAAGGGCTGGGGTAAAATCTGATGTTAAAGGAATAAGGCATCGATCCCCTAGAGGGGTAGTGACATTGGGAAGTTTTTTTAAGCAACTTAAACAATAATTTTAACTCTGACCTTAAAGGAAGGAAACTCAGAACAATTCTTAAAATTGGTATTTCACAGTTTTACTTGGTTAAATGTTTCAAACATTCCAACTCCTGCCAGGCTGAATTGTAGTGTTGCTCTGAAGCAGGCTGGAGGGAAGATTGAAGGAGGAGATTAAATTAGAAACCAATTAGGCCTTAAAGTGCCTCCTTTGCTCCAGCCTGGAGTCCCTGATCCTTTAATACTTTGCATTGCACGGGCTTAGCTGAAGTCCTGTCTTCCATGACACCTGGCCACTCCAGAGTAGGAAATGGCTCAGACATCATGGTAAGAACAGGGAAATCCCTATCAGGAATTCATCAGAGGCAGGCACCTCCATCTCTCTTCTAGTGTGTGTTGCTGCAGTGCTACACTATACAAAAGTCTTCAAATATTTAGTCAGTTAATTAAAATGGTTGCTCACTGTGTTCAGAATTGGAAATTGTACCCAAGAAAGTGAAAACAAAAGGAAGAAGACTTTTAGCAGTTAATGCCATGTATATATCAAGTTTGATTGCTCTTATGGGGTCTGCCTTCTGGTAACTAGCACTTCCAACAGAGTGTACATCCCTTAATCCTCCCCCAAAGAATGCTATCACCACCATCACATCACCATGCTGTTCTTGATACAATAGAAAACAACAAACACTTGATCTCTGCTCAAAAATAAATAATGCATATTACATTTGGTGATTTTTCAATGGGAAACACCTGTTCACTCCTGCATCTCAAGTGAGAATGAGTAGGCACCAAAACAATGTATTTAAACAAGCTTACAGTGAGATCCTAAAATGCTTACTTAAAAGTAAGCCCACTGATTCCAGCATGGCCTTTTCCAAACAAGATCCTACTTGTCCAAATGATCACAAAGAACAGGAGGAGCATAATCTCCCTTTCTGGTGTTCAGAATTGTGGGGATTTGCTTAAATCTCCAATAGATGTGTAACAGATGCCCAGCAGATAAGACTACAATAAGCAAGACTTTCCCTCTCTAGTTCAATGGCAGTTCCACCCCTTGTGATTTTTTCCCATTCCCAATTCAGAAAACCCACCACCTCATAAAGATCCAGATTGCCTCCAGTTATTACCAAGATGAATAACTCAATTCCGTGTGTGTGTGTGTGTGTGTGTGTGTGTGTGTGAGAGAGAGAGATCTCTAAACCACATATCCAAGTGTATCTGCATAAAGTGGAGGAGGGGGCAATGTCTATTCACGCCTATGGATTCTTGACCTGACTGTGGTTTTACTTGTGTATATTTAAGGAAATATAGCGTTTAGGTTTGGTAGGGGAGAGAAGTGCCCCCCACCCGCACACCTCTATTTAGATGTTTTGGAACTACTCTTCAACACAAGGGATTTGTGATGAGAGCAGCACCTTTTTGAAATGCTAAACATTTGGAGTTTTGTGTGGTGGCTAGGATCAAACTAGTGGAACAGTCAGTTGTCCAAGATTTAAATCAGAAGCAGAAAACTTTGGCTTTAAAAATTGTTTTCTTTTTGCCTACAACTCCCAGCTGTAGCACAGCACAGGTAGCACAGCAATGGTGACAGACATGATTCTTGCTGTCGAAAAACTGCTGGATAGGCACGAGTAGCCTCCCCCTCTTTTAAACAGTACACACACCACAAACCCATCTTCCATAATGTACTGCCTTCAAGATGTTTGAGACTACAACTCCCATCAGTTCCAGACAGTGCTGAGCACTGCAACTGTGACAGGACTCCCTAACAGGACTGTACCTACAAACAAGCCCTCAAACCTAACAGTCAGCATGACGAAGGGTGACAGCTATTGTGTCTCCACCCCCAAAACTCACCTTGAAGGTGCCAGGTTCAGGGAAGCCTCCATAACCTTTCTTCTCCTCCCCTTCCTCTTCTTCTTCCTCTACCTAATCTATGTGTTTTGGCCCATGTAGTTGAAGGCTTAGGGCAAAAATTGTGAATCTGAGAAGCCCCAAATCTTACTGAAATGGTAAACGCCACGTGCTGTTTCTTTCGGATGAGTTCTATTTATTCCAACAACGTATTTTCAAGTAAGAGGCTTACTTGGTGCTCCCCACACTCCCAATTAAATCTTGTGGTTTACAACAGAAGCTTATCTCTAAGCAAAAAGGAGGATTGTAACATTTGGATCAAAACCAGGAACACCCACCTATCAATACAATCCTAATGGACAACATAATGGGAAAAAGTGAACAGAGTACTTCTTGTACTTTTAATAGTTGCGTGGGGTCAACCATTTCAGCAGATGGATCTTATATAAAAAGCTCCAGCTGCCCATTTTCTTCTTCTAAGTTACTATTGAAGTTACAGGAAGACTGTCCTCTCCTTTGTAAAAAAAAAAAGATCACCCTAAATAGTTTTTTACCAGCAGCATATCGTCTGTCTTATTCACTTCGAAGTTTTAGAACTGCAGAGCCGGAAGGGGCACTGGGGATGATCAAATCCAGCCCCTATCAAGGAGGGGAAACCGAACTCCCAGTCTCGGCAGCCCGTGACGTAAACCATTGGCCACTCTGAATCAGAAAGGATTTCTTCAAACCCTATCACTGCTTCAAGTCGTAAACGGTACATGACGTGCTCTGGGCCTTTCACTTTCTGGGAGAGCAGCGACTCCAGGACATCTGCTCTTCAAAGCGCTGAATTTTAATCCCTCCAGTTCCAACTACAGGGGCTTAAAAAGTGTTATCAGTACTGAAAATAAAAAAAGGAAGGCTAGTTGCAAGCGATTTCTCTTTCCCTCCAGTCGCTTTTTCAGTCAGCTTTCCCCACTGATGCAAGAGATGAGTAAGACTGAGGTTTGTGAGTTCCAGCTTTTAGTATGTCTCCAGGCTTTTGTCGGTGATATTGCCTTTTTCAAGAGACGCCTGGCGGCAAAGAACCTATTCCACTGAAAGAACAGGTCTCGGAAAAGGCTTCCCAACGAACTGAACGCTGAAACCCGGAGACAGCTAGTCAATCTACGCGGACCGAACTCCACGGGAATGGCTTCTGCGTAGCCCACCCTCAGCATGGCCCTCCAAGGCTGCAGTCCTCGATGCTCCTAACTGGCACTAAGCCTCGTTGAACTCCTTCAACGAAGAGTCTCACGACACCTTGAAGAGCAAACTTTATCTGGCTTAAGCTTTCCTGACGTCCCGCTCAGAAGGTATCTGATATGCTACCGAAGAAGTGGACTGAAACCCAGGAAATTAGTTATGTGCCCTTAAGTCGGCACCTACCTCGAGGGACCCTAATAGGGCTTTCAATCTAAATGAGCTATTTAAGGAGTGGTTTTTATCAATTCCACTCCCCCAGTGAGCTTCCATGGCTGAGCTCATTCGAACTCGCATGTCCGGAGTCCTCGTTCTTGACTCTACGCACTACGCCAGGAACGCTTATGCCACATGGAACTGGTGGTTTTTACGGCACAGAAAACGTTATCATAAAACTTATCCTACGTATAAAACCTACTGGTCTTCAATAAGTGCCTGAACAAGGCTTGCGCCAAATAAACGGTGCGGTCTTTCAGGTGCCACTGGACTCCCAGTTGCTTTTGCTGCAACCCACTAACGCGGCTGTCTCCTCTGAGACGGAACGTGGCCATTACTTTCCCCCGCGAGCAGAGTTGCTCAAGATGGCTCTGCCCTCTTTTTTCCTGCGAGGTAGCTGCGCTATTCTGTTCCCGCATGCAGAGCTGTGCCCGAGGAAAGAGATTATGATCCCCCCCGCAAAGTCCCACTGAAATGAATCGGTTAGGCCAGTGGTGTCGAACTGTGGCCCTCCAGATGTTCTTGGACTTCAACTCCCAGAAGCCTTCACCACCACCTCTGCTGGCCAGGATTTCTGGGAGTTGAAGGCCAAGAACATCTGGAGGGCCACAGTTCGACACCACTGGGTTAGGCTTTAAGGTGCAGCTACTGTTTTCTTTATATTTGTGTATTCTTATAAAGGATCTCTATCAGAGTTCACCGGAGAAGGCGAGCCGTTTCACACAGGAGATCGTTGACCTGCGCGCCGGGCGCGGACCCGGAGCCGGTTTGTCTCCATGAAAGCTCTTCAGAAGATGCTTCCTCTGGTTTCTGAAAGAGGGTTTCGGGCGCGGATGCCTCTAAAGCACTGGTTCTTAACCTTGGGTTACTCAGGAGTTTTGGACTGCAACTCCCAGAAGCCTTCACCACCAACTGTGTTGGCTGGGGTTTCTGGGAGTTGCAGTTCAAAAACATCCGAGTAACAAAGGTTAAGAACCACTGCTCTAAAGCACCTTTCAAAGATTGCTCTCACGGGGCGGAATGCTACAGATCGACGAGGAGGCTCCTTTTTATGTATTACGCATAGCCTACGTGTATTCGCCTTAATAGTTTCATTCCCCAAACAAACTTACATTAGACTGTGATTTAACGACAGGTTCGACAAGCATGGTGGCCGGGCGGGGATTTAAACCAGGTATTCTGCCCTTTCTTAGTCCCAGCTCTAACCACTGCACCACGATGGCCTTTTGCGCCGGATCTGGGAGTGATCTAGTCTCGGACCTTGGATTCGCAGTTGCTTTCCTCTGTTGGAGCTACGTTTAGATTTGTTTGAAAACGGATTTTTGTGTGTGAGAGAGACCGGATGGGTAGCCTTGCTGCCAGGCTTGGGGAGACCGAAGAGGGGAAGTCAGTTCAGTTCAGCTTCTGGTTGCTTTGGATGTTTGGGATCGGGGCCGGGCATTGGTTAGTCTTACTCTCAGGTCGGTCTGGACACTATCGCAGGCGTAGTGAAAAGTAGGCGAGGCGGGCAAGGGCCTTTCGCTGGACAGAGCTTCGCCATGGTCGGTCCCAAAGCCAGGAAGGTATTTTTAAGTCGTGGATGATCCTGATTCCTTTTGCACTTTTGTATCAGGGCCGGGGAACGGTAGGGCTGCCTATCCCAGCATCCCCGGTCACTGGGCGCTGTGGCTTGGGATGGAAGCCGTCCTCCCCTTAAGGTCTGAAGGGTCGTGGGCTCCCTTCCCTAGACTTCGCGGGGGAAATCACAGCCCTCCTCCGCCTCCCTTAAAACCTACGTGGATCCTTGGCCTCCCCTCCCCAACCCACCTGGATCGGGGTCCTGCCGAAGAGATTGGCCGCGTTGGGGTCCGTCCCGCTCTCCAGCAGCCTTCTTACGGGCTCCAAGTCCCCGCGGGCAGCGGCGTTCGCCATCTGGTGCGCCCTGCCTTCCTCCCCACCTGCATCCATGCTCGATGACGGGCGATTATGAGCGCTCCAGGAGTGAGGCTGGAGCATTCGCCGTGCCAGATCCCGGGGCTTTTCTTCGCCCTCGCAGGATCCACGAACCAGACGATCAAGTCCGGCGATCTCTGCTGCTTCCGCCGGGATCCCCAGCCCCTCGTCCGGAGGGATCGTGCAGCTTCACCTCTCCTCCCCTGCCTCTTTTCTCTCTGAGCTTCTCTTCTCGATCCCACTTTCTGCACTTCAAAACGGCCACGAGACACAACAGGGACACCTTTTCTCCGTCCAAGGGCTGGTTTCGCCTCTTACCTCCTCCTCCTCCCCCCCTCGCAGGTCTGTCAGCTGCTCTCTGGCTCCCTCTCTCGGTTGCCGACGTACGGAGCCTCAAGAGCGCTTGTGTCCGGCAGGTTCTCTGGCTCCTCGGCCCGCTAACTCGAATGCTGTCGCTCGTAGAACGCTCCATTTTTTGAACGTTCGCTTGACGTTCGAGCGTTCCATAGATCAGGCTGGATGAAAGCGGAGAATTCTAGCCAATCAGTGAGGTGATCTATCTGTGTCTCTTCTACATTTACTTTAATATAGAGCTATAAACGTTATGATAATTTACAACTGTGATCCTTTGCTTCTCCCACTCCCGAAAATTTTCTGAGGAAATGTTTACTTCTTTCTCTTTACCATATTGTGATCTCCCCCCCCCACCCCGAATTATTCTCTAGCGCCTTAAGAACGAACAATTGTGATCTGGCTCAAACTCCCAACACCTAGCTCCTCAGCCAAGTACCTAAATCACTGAGCCGCTTTGTTTTTAAGACAAAGAGAATCTGTTTTGTAGCCACAGAGAATCTCTGTTACAGGGCTATATTCTGAGGTGGTCTGAGCAGGGTGGGCACCTCACCAAAATTTTGGGGCAAGGCATATGCTCTTTGGATCTTGGTATGTCCGTAAGTTTACTCCCTGTCTATCGCCAACACTCACTTGGGGCTGGAGATTTTCACAGTGCACTCCTCCTTAAGAGCTCTCCCTTATGTACAAAGAAAGACAACGACTATGGTGCAACTCAGTGCAGGTAAGTGATGAAAGATGTGGCCATTCCTTCTGACCTTGACTGCCAGAAAGGATATTCACTTTGCCTCTAAAGTCAACTTTTTCAGCATTACCCACTGCGTAGTACTGTAAAGCAAGGAGTTACGGTCAGTTCTGGTTTCCCTGGCATGTGTTTACACTTTACATCACAAGTGGTCAAGGGGGTCCACATTTGTGGAATGGCTCCCTTCCCCTATGGCCTGCTGATCACCTCTCCGTTTTGGCCCTGTTATTAACAGCAGGGAAAGGACAATCTTGATAAGGATGTGTGTTGGATCTCCCCTGCATGCAATCTCAGTCTTGGTAGATGCATGTGTTACATAACAGCACTGATGTTACCTGTCTGTCATGGGTTTGGAGGGAAAGTTCCATCCTATGGGGAGTGGAAGGCGGGACATCAGGAGGAGGGGCTGTACTGTATAAATATGTGATGCCTGTGTGGTGAAGGGAGATGCTGAGACAAACTGTGAGACACTGGGTTGGGACGAAGCAGCAGCTGGGAAGAAGAAGCTGTTGTGGGAGTCTGTGTGTCTGACAGGGTACTACTGTGGGTCAGAGTACCACCCTGATAGGTTCAGGGGTCTGTTGGTTAGCCAGAACTGATGGGTTCAGGGTCTGTGCTTTAAGTTAAAGGTTCTAGGTGAACCAAACTGTATGTATGTCTGAGTGAATTTAAGCCACGTTACTTTATATTATTCACCTGATTGTTTATTTTTCCCTGTGTGTATTTAAAATAAACCTTATTCTTTTTATTGTTTGAAAATCCATCCCTGGTCTGTGTGACTTTTTATAGGGAATGGTTGGTGGCAGCTTAGTGTAACTGTGTGGCATATCCCAGTAGGTCTGGGTTTGTCACATTGATTGGTGTCCAGCGTGTGGGATACGACTGGTCCAGTTGTCCAGCGGTCCAGCAAAGCCTTGGCAAGTGTGCCCAGAGCAAGGGGGGTCTAGTCAGGGACAGTCTGAGGCGCGTAGGTAATCTTCTAGGTGTACCTCACGGGGAGGTGCACTAGTAGAAGAACGTGCCAACTGGGGAGACTTAGATTAAGGTGCTCTGAGGCAGCCTGATTTTGGCGGGAAAACGCTGAGGCAAAACTGCGTAGCAACAGTGAGCTAGCTTGCCAGCTGAGAGGCCCAGCAGAGGGGGGTAGGCTCTGACTCGATACTGTTGCAAATTTAGTGCTGAAGAACAGCAGCAATCTCTAGGAGAGCTGGTTCTGAGGCAAGAAGGAAAAAAGTGGTCGTTTTATTTTGAGGCTTGACTTTTTAAAGCAGCCTGTTCTGAGGGGGGATTATGCCCTTGACTCGAAGCCAGATGGCCGAAATAAGTGAAATGAAAGACCCCCAGATGGACCAGGGTTCTGAGGATGAATTTGGCTCAGTGCAAGGTGACAGCACGGGAGAACAAAACCCAGAACTCAGAAAAATACTCCTAGCCCAACAGCATGAACTGAGGGTGAGGGAAATGGAAATCAGAAGAAAAGAAAGAGCTGAAATCTGTCAGGCAGAGGCAGATGCCAAGAAAAGGGGAATGGCCATGAGGATAAAAGAGATGGAACTGAAACACCAAATTAGACTGGTACAATTGGAATTGAAGTTCCTAAATAAGTTTATTAACAATTTATCAGGGGAAGAAATGTCAAAGAAGGAAAAGTATGAGGCTCAGGTCAGACAAAGTGAGCAAGATCTTGAAAAATATACTCAGCAAAAAGACATTAAATTAAAAGAAATCAGAGATAAGACTGAAGAAAAAGTAAAAGAGATAAAAGCTAGGGCTGAGGAAGAAATTTTACAGATCAGGGCTGAGTTTGAGGCCAAGCAAAAGGAGCTGGATTTGAGAATAAAAGGGAAAAGCCAGCAAGGGGGAGGGGCCCATGGTGAAGGGAAGCCCTCAGACATGAAACTAAGACCTCAGATTTTGGAGGGAAAACCAAAACAAGATGAGAGAGAATCAAAATACACCAGAAAATGTTATTTCTGTCAGGGAAAGGGTCATCTAATCTCAGAGTGTGAGAAATTAAAGCAGCTAAAAGGAATGGTGCCTCAGAATTCTAGTGGGACCAAGCCAAAAGCTGTGTTCTGTGTCCAGAAAGAGCAAGGCTCAGTGTCACAGAGGGAGCCTGTTGCCATGGCTACTCAGTCTGGAACAGCTACCTCTGCTGATCAGGCTGAGGAAAATGGTCCTCTTATAGAGGTAAAGCGCTGCTTGCTGATAAAAACAGATTCTCAGTTGTTTGAGACAGCAGGGGTGGACGTAGGAATACTTGACCGTCAGTATAGGGGGCTGCGGGACACTTGTTCCCAGGTAACCCTGTGCCATCCAGATATTATTCCCAGGGAGTTTATAATCCCAAATGAGAGCATAAAGGTGGCAGGGATTGAGGGGCAGGTAATCTCTCTGCCAGTAGCAGAGGTACCTGTCAACTTTCAAGGCTGGAGGGGAGATTGGCGGCTAGCGATTTCATCGACTCTGCCAGCAGCCGTGCTCGTGGGAAATGACCTGGCTGAACATGTGAAACGGGTGCTAGTGATTACACGCTCACAAGCCACCACAGGGACAGTTCAGGGGGGTAATGATGAGCCAGAGACGGAAGCAGAGGGGAGTTCAGAAGCTGTGGTGGAAACCTTAACCACAGACAGCAGATTTGGACAGGAGCAAAAGGCAGACGCCACTCTCCAAAAGTGTTTTGAACAGGTGACTGACGCCCAGCTAACACCTGAAACCCCAGTGAGATTTCTGGAGGAAAAGGGGATTTTATATAGAGAAACCCTGAGGAATATCTCAAAAGGGGGAGATGGGATCAGAAGTCAGCTGGTGGTACCTGAAAAGTATCGCCCCATGATCTTACAAAGGGGTCACTCTGACATGTTTGCTGCACACTTAGGGGTGAAAGGGCCCCTTGATTTGATCAAACAAAATTGGGAGCAGATCACCCAGGATGACCCACAAGACGTTGTGACTTACATAGACACCTTGATGAATGACCTAAGGAGAAATCTAGAGCTGGCAGCAGAAAACCTGCAAGCTCAGAAGGTCAGACAGAAAACATGGTATGACCACAAAGCTAGAGAGAGGCACTTTGACCCAGGGGAGGAAGTGCTTTGGCTTAGGCCCTGCAGGGAGAACAAACTGCAGCTCAAATGGGCAGGACCATATAGGGTCATTTCCAAGATGTCAGACCTGAACTACCTAATAGAGCAGGAGGAGAACCAAGCAAGGAGGGTGGTTCATGTGAATGCCCTAAAACCCTACTACAGAGGGGAACAGAGGGTTTTATTCGCGATAAAAGCAGCTGAGAGTGAGGAAGCGGAATTACCCTTCTGGGAGGGTAGAGGGGAAGTAAAATACAACCCAGAGGAGGTAAAGATCAGTCCTGCACTCACCCAAGACCAGCAGCAAGAACTAAAAATGCTGCTTAGTAAATATCAGCAGGTGTTTTCCAACAAGCCGGGGATAGTGAAGGGAGTGATGCATCGGATCCACACAGGGGATGCACCCCCGCAGGCAGTATCCCCATACCGAGTAACGGGACCCTATAGGGACAAGGTGCGGAAGGAGCTGGACGAGATGCTTAGGGAGAACATAATCGTCCCCTCTTCTAGTCCTTGGTCCTCTCCAATAGTCCTTGTGGACAAGCCTGATGGGAGCATTAGGTTTTGTGTTGATTACAGGAAATTAAACCGTGTAACCACTCCTGATGCCTACCCAATGCCCAGGCTAGACAACCTGATTGAAACCATAGGGGGTTGTCGGTTCATCTCATCATTGGACCTGGTAAAGGGATATTGGCAATTAAGAATTGATCCCAGGGATCAAGAAAAAACTGCCTTTTGCAGCCCTTTTGGTCTCTATGAGTTTCGAGTCCTGAGCTTTGGTCTCAGAAATGCACCAGCCACATTCCAAAGGCTGATGGACCAGACCTTGGCAGGGCTCAGTGACTTTACAGTGGCCTACATTGATGACATAGGGATCTTCAGTAATACCTGGGAAGATCACCTGATACACCTGGAGTTAGTGCTGCAGAGGTTAAGTGCAGCAGGGCTAACAGTAAAGGCCAGCAAGTGTCAGCTGGGTAGCCCAGAAATAAAATACTTGGGTCACATGGTAGGGGGAGGAGTGATAAAACCCCTGGAGGCCAAAATAGAAGCAGTTCGTGATTGGCCTAGACCCAACACCAAGAAAAAAGTCAAATCATTTCTTGGGTTGGTGGGCTACTACAGAAAGTTCATCCCGAGGTTTAGCGAGATTGCGGCTCCGCTGACCGATCTGACGAGGAAGAAGGCTGATGACCGCATCCCGTGGACCAGTGACTGTGAGGCGGCGTTCCAGAGGTTGAAGGAGGCGTTAATCAACTATCCTGTCCTGCGTGCTCCAGACTTCGACCGGGAGTTCATCATCTACACCGATGCGTCTAACAGCGGGGTAGGAGCAGTTCTGTGCCAGGAGGATGAGAATGGTGACCAGCATCCAGTGTCCTACCTGAGTAGGAAACTTCAAAAAGGTGAGAGACATTTGGCAACCGTGGAGAAGGAGTGTTTGGCCATAGTCTACGCGATCCGGAAGGCCAAGCCTTACATCTGGGGAAGACATTTTATTCTGTGTACTGACCATTCACCATTGCAATGGTTAAAGACAATGAAAACCCACAATAGCAAACTTATGAGGTGGGCTTTAAACCTACAGGACTATGACTTTGAAGTGAAGGTGGTCAGAGGGTCAGTGAACTGTGTTGCTGACGCCTTATCAAGAAGACCTGAAGACTGAAGACGGCGAAAGAACATGGACTATATGTATATAATGAAAACAAAAAGTTAAAATGTACCTGGTTTTAAATTGGTTTGTATTAATAAAGGTAAATTGATGTAATGTATATGGTAAATGTTTAAATGCCTATTTGAAATGTTTAACTTAGAATGTAAGTAAGTATAATATGGTAGGTATAATGGGTGTTGTGTGTTTTATACAGGTTGTTTTTTGGGAAAAAGCACCTTAGCTTTCCCCCTACAAAACAACTTATAAAGAGGGGAGGTGTTACATAACAGCACTGATGTTACCTGTCTGTCATGGGTTTGGAGGGAAAGTTCCATCCTATGGGGAGTGGAAGGCGGGACATCAGGAGGAGGGGCTGTACTGTATAAATATGTGATGCCTGTGTGGTGAAGGGAGATGCTGAGACAAACTGTGAGACACTGGGTTGGGACGAAGCAGCAGCTGGGAAGAAGAAGCTGTTGTGGGAGTCTGTGTGTCTGACAGGGTACTACTGTGGGTCAGAGTACCACCCTGATAGGTTCAGGGGTCTGTTGGTTAGCCAGAACTGATGGGTTCAGGGTCTGTGCTTTAAGTTAAAGGTTCTAGGTGAACCAAACTGTATGTATGTCTGAGTGAATTTAAGCCACGTTACTTTATATTATTCACCTGATTGTTTATTTTTCCCTGTGTGTATTTAAAATAAACCTTATTCTTTTTATTGTTTGAAAATCCATCCCTGGTCTGTGTGACTTTTTATAGGGAATGGTTGGTGGCAGCTTAGTGTAACTGTGTGGCATATCCCAGTAGGTCTGGGTTTGTCACAGCATGCATTTACATGTTAAAATGGAAACAGGAAAAAAGAGCAAACAGAGCAATAAGAGCCACTCCCACAAAGCACCTAGCAATGCTGTCACCACTGAGCAATAATAGTATTTCCCCTGAAATTCAATGGAAACACAAACAGAACCACTCTGCAAACAGCCACCTGTTTACCAGGGAGAATGCCTGTGCCACCACCCAAATAAGGAAGCAGTGACATTGTGGTCACAAGGACCAGCTGGCAATATGGGCTGAGGAGGGGAGGAACACAGGAAGACCTCCTAGGAGAAAAGAAATGTTTTGGACAGAGTTTGGAAAAGTTACTTTGAGGGACAATAGTTCCCAGAACCCTCAGTTGCCATGGTGACAGGGGTTCCAGGGACTGATGGTCCACACAGGAAACATTTCCTAGCTCTGGGACCGGGGTCCTAAATTGGAAACATGACCTCTGTGAAGGTATGATCTTGAAGAGTTAGAGTCAGAACATTCCAAATCACAGAGCATCTGCACCTCTCTCTGCAGACTGAATCTGAATACATGCATTTGCTTCCAAGGGGCGAGGCTTCTTGTTTGTTTCAACTCCAGACACTGAACATTTATGAGCTGGACAAGCTCAGACATGTCCTGTATGTGCCCTGTATCACGACAAGCCCAGGCTTGCCCTTGCAGATGTTACAGCCCACAGAATGATGGCTACACCCTGCAATCAATTAGAGATTTCTATAAATATATAGGAGAGGGGTTTTTTTTTGTTAAGACATTTCAGTCTTCATGATGGACAGAGAATTTCCCCCACCCTCCAGCACAGGTTTTATTCTAGCCTAACCTCCTGTGGAAGGGAGTTCTAAATTCTTGGAGCAGCGACAGAGAAAGCCCTCTCCTGTGTCCCCACTAAATGCATCTGTGAAGGTGGTGGGATGGAGAGAAAAGCCTCTCCTGATTATCTTAACACCCGAGCAGGCTCATAATGGGAGACATGGCGCTTCAGGTAGCTTGGACTCAATCAGTTTAGGGATTCATTTTGAATTCTGCCTGTAATTAGGTTGGTAGCCAGTGGACCTGCCGTAACCAGGGGTGGTGGTGGTGGTATGTGATTCCTGTATCCAGCTCCAGTTAGCAATCTGGCTGCTACATTTTGGACCGCCGAAATGTCTTGACACTTTCTATAGGTAGTCCCATGTAGAATGCAGCACTGAAGGAGATAATTTGTCAAAAAGAAAACAAAATAATATGCAGCAGCACTATATGTAAAGAATGTGTATTTATGTGGATATACAGTATCCATGACTTGAAACATGGGGCCAGAAGAAGAGCACAGGATAAAAATCAAAGTAGGCAAGAAACAACATGCTACAGACCTATGAGCCAGTTGCATGGAGTTTTCCCTACATCAAATTACCAAACAGCCAAATAAGATGTATAATAATAGCAGTGGTGTAATAGAACCAGGGGCCCCATAACTGAAACTCCAGAACTTTCTGAGTAGGAGAGATTAAGGTATCATGCAACACCCCACTGAGGCTTTCCTATTTCCTCTCAATTTAGCTAAAACCCTAACAGAATCTGGGAGAGAATGGCTTATCCCAGAAACAGAACATTGTTGCAAACTAAATGTGTTGTAATGTAACTTATTTGAGAGTGGTTTGGTCTTGAATGGGCAATTAATAGCCATTAGCTTTACAAAAGACATGCTTCTTATTTGTTGCTTTAAACTGATTGTTGAAAAATCAACATGACAATTGCTTTGTGTCTGGATGAGGAATGTTTAACTGATGAAAAAAAAATAAATTCAGCTTCTGGGATTTTCCCTTGCTCCATGTCTCTTTGTGAATTATAGTGAGCACAAGAGAGTATCTCATAGACCACCTTGACTGCTGCCCTTGGTGTTGTCAACATTCAGGCTACCCTTTGTTATGTAAAACCTGGCATGTTTGTTCATGCTGGCAAAAAGGGCATGATGTTGTGCAGCAATATTGGGTCATTTTCTGGTGTTTTGAATCATGGATACAGAAGCACAGTATCTCGCAATCATAAACTGGAGGTGTTTTGAATAATTAAATTTTATATATTTCCACAGGAAATCCTAGTTGGGATTACCACTGGATCTAACTATTTTGCTAGGTAAGGCCCATTTTTATCCTGACTTATGGATGAAAACTAAACGTAAAGATAGTTTTTTGGTTGAATGTCTAAGAATTCTGCTGCTGTGCAAACAGTGAAAAACATTATGGAGCTGAATCAGTGTTTATTTTTAGTCCTGCCTTTTTATTTAGACTATACTTGAAGATACTTTGTACAATTAAATGCAGATATTGATGACTTCCATTAGTTTCACTTTCACCCATTATACAGTTCTTGTTTTTCATGTTCTGAACAATAACATGCATGTTCTCTGGCCTCTCTTTGTCAATCATGGGTAATAATTCACATTATCTTTAATATCAGTGCAATGAAATATGATAAGGGTGGGTGCTATAATGGAACAGCTGAATAAAGTTCAAAGACCAAGTTACTGGCTCACAAATGAGATCTCAAGCAAAGTTTTTGTTTAACACATGAAGGAATAACATTTTGTGACAAATGTGCATATATTGTCATAGTGTCTTTATAAATAAATAAACATTACCAGTTATGACCAGCAAGCAGTATTTCGGGGAAAACATATTTGAAACATGGTCAGAGTGAGGGGAAAAAAGAAGGGGATTTGGAGAATGACGTTAAGTTTTGAAGGGTCATGGCAATGTTTTGTGAAGACAAATATGTTGCTGACACCCAAAATCATCTTCAGAAGCTCTGGCTTCCTTGGTTTATCAGTTAGACTTTTCATATTTCTTGACAACCCTGATAGGGTTGATACAACTTGGAAGTGACTTGACAGCACATAACAGCATCAAGCTGTCTATAGAGGAGAAGAATTCTAAACATATAGAGTGCAACATCCTCATTTCTTCCCATGTCCAGCTTTGTGTCTGGCAAGAACAGATATAATCATACAGAGAGAAAGAAGAGGGTCACTTAGCAAGGGTACAAAGGAAATCTACTAATTCTTTTCCAGTTCAGCAGCAAAAGAGCTACAGCAGGGGTAGGAATCCTTTGGCCCTCCAGATATTTCAGACTTCAACTTTAATTCAATTCCCCACTGTGCCTCCTGTGAATACAGCCAGCCTGTGTGGTCTTGGGTGAGCTGCACAGTCCCAGGGCACCCCCAGAAGAAGGGAATGGTAAAACACATCTGAGTATTCTCTAACTGGAAAACCCTGAAAAGGGTAATCATAAGGCAGAATTGACAGCACAAGATTATTATTTTAAGCCCCACCATCTTAGCCAATGTAAAAGGAATGTGACTCATCCAAAATATGGCCTAAAGGCTCCTCAAGAGTAGAAATTGGAATAGTGTTTGAAATTTGCTGGGGCATACTCTTTCCTTCTCCAAAACCTACAGTTGGGAAGGACACTTCACTGTTGTGTCCCAACAACCTTCCTTATTTATGCGTTTAAGAACCACCAACCCCAGGGAATCCCAAATTTCTGGGTGAGTCATTGTGCTGAGTCATCTTCTTTGTGGAATGGAAGCATGCCCAGTAGAGTGGTTCAAAATGAGCTGTCCTGTGTAATCTGCTGAAAGAGTGGAAAATTTGTAGTATCTCTGTACAAAGAACAACTAAATTATTCAGTTACAGAGCCTGGAAATTTTAATTTTTTGGTCCACAACTCTAAGAATGACTCAGCCACTGGTTGACTGAGGGATTCTGGATATGTGGTCCAAAAAACCACCACCATCACCACCAACTCAAAACCCAAAACCAAAACATTCCTAACCTCTTTCCAGAGGCACCTGATGCAACAGATTCATGCAGTCCAGTGTATTCTGGCCAGAAGCAAGGAAGGGCAAAGCAGTGAATCAGACAAAGAGGCATGTGCCTCTCCTGTGAGTTGGTCATTTTAGTTTGCAGTTGCTATAAAAGGTACAGTATTGTGGCTTTCTCTGCATAAACCTGTGTATCACTGGATTAGAGTGTAGGGTTTCTTTCAAAATCTATAGCACCAAGGACAGCTCCTTTCCTACTAACACGTAAAAGGAAGATCATCAGAAGTATTTATAGATCAGCATGTAATTGTTGATTGATGTAAAATTGATACTTTTCCTTCCCTGACTTACTAGGCCAATATTTTATAGCAAAGGCTGGGGAGAGTGATAAGCATCATTAATCAATATATATTTTAAAAAGGACTTTAAGTCTAACAAATTTATTTCAGTGTAAGTGTTTGTGCACTACAATCCATTTCAGACACACAGAATTCAATACTGAGGCCGCAGGTTTATATGCACAGTGCACTTGTTTGTGGGGAAGAGAAAAGACTGATATGGGATGCAAAAGGTGACAATTGCACTATTAACAGTGCTGATGAACTTTCAAAATGTTGATAAAATAAATGTCCTGGCAATAAGTACAGTGGACCCTTGACTTACAGACGGCTTGACTTACAGACTTTTTGAGTTACAGACTTCTCTGGCCGCAAAATTTAGGTTTGACTTGCAGACTGAGATTTGACTTCAGACCAGAAAAAAACCAAAATGGAACAAAAATGGCCTGTTACGGGATTAATCGGTTTTCAATGCACTGTAGGTCAATGGAGACTTGACTTACAGACTTTTTGACTTGAGAACCGCCTTCCAATACGGATTAAGTTCTCAAGTCAAGACCCCACTGTATTGTAATTTGTTAATGCAAAACATCAGACAGGTAATCCACAAAGATTAGGTTTTGATTATAAAAATGCTCAAGCAATGAAGTCTCATTAAGAAAAAAATGCCTCTTCTAGCAATTTCAAAGTTCAGGGATTCTGGCCATTCCAGTCCAAGAATAGCAGGGGACTCAGGATGTCTGATTAGGAGTGTGCAGACCCATATACAGATTACCAATGAGTTTGCAAACCTCCCTGGATTAATTTGATCCACTGTCCCTAACACCCCTTACAAGGTTATCCTCCAGATACAAGTGGTGTTAAGATACCAGAGTGTTGTCCAGATACAATGGAGGCAGAGCCATCCATGCTGCTCTGACCAATTTTTGAAAAAGAATGGGATATAAATTTAATTATACATGGAAAAGAGTAAATCCAAAATGCTCAAAATTGGATCATAATTATTCACAATGGAAAGCCGCTGTTTTCCATTCCGTTTACTCTGCACATACCCGAAGTTACTCTCTTCATATGTTTGCATGCCATGATACTAAGAACACGGCTCAGAGGGCTCAGACTTGTTTTCATTCTATAGTGAGTCTTATGGGGATTTAAGATTGCCAAAATATTACATCCTTCTCAGTTATGTAATGCTGAACAGTGGCATTTTTGGCTGGACATTGTGTCTTCATCCCTTCTTCAGTTCAGAGAGGTGGCAGCCATTTTGGAGAGGTGGCAGCTATTTTGAGAGGCAGCAGCCATGTGGTCCATCTCAAAATGGCTGCCACCTCTCTGCTGCTTCTCAACAGCCAGCTGTTCGGTGCTAGAGTCCAGCTGTTCCTGGGCTACCAAGGAGGAGTGGGGCTCGGTCTACTCAGTCTTACTACCAGGTAAGTGACTTTTCTCTGACTTTTCCCCCCATAGGAACGCATTAATTAAATTTCAATGCATTCCTATGGGAAAACTTGCTTCGCAAAACAAAAAATACTGCAAGATGGCCTGTCTTGTGAGGCATCAAAAAACTCACAAGACCCATTCGTCTTGCGATTTTTTCATCCCACGAGGCGTTCGCCTTGCAAGGCACCACTGTACTTTGATAAGAGAATCATTAAAGGTAAAGGGAAAGGTTCCCCTTGACAATTTGTCCAGTCGTGTCCGACTCTAGGGGGCGGTGCTCATCTCTGTTTCCAACACATAGAGCTAGTGTTTGTCCGCAGACAATCCTCTGTGGTCACGTGGCCAGCATGACTAGACATGGAATGTATCTACTCACATTTTTGCATTTTGCATGCTTTTGAACCACTAGATTGGCAGGAGCTGGGACAAGCGACGGGGGCTCACTCCATCATGTGGATTCGATCTTACGACTGCAGGTCTTCTGACCTAGCAGCACAGAAGTTTCAGTGGTTTAACCCGCAGCACCGCCACATCCCTAGTAAACACAATTAGAGAAGATACCAAAATAAAAGGAATAGGGCATAAAAATAAAATTAAGATAAATTTATTTGCAGATTTTAAGTTATAAACAATTGAAGATCCAAAGAATTATGTAGAAAATATTAAATGACATTTAAAAGTCTTTAAAGAAGTAACAAGGCTAAGGGTAAACTGGAGTAAATCAGAATTTATTCTAGCAAATTATGATAATGAAGAATAAATTGAAAGAGATATTTGAGGATAAGTTAAAATAGTATTAGATATTTAGGGATAAATATTACCTGGACTTTGCAAGAAATTATTAACATGAATTTGAATAAAGTGAAAAAACAAATTTAGGAACAAATAAAACTATCAAAGGTTGAAGTTATTTTGGTTTGGAAGAATAGCAGTAGAAAAAATGAAGATAATCCTTAAATTAAATTTTGTATTCTAATGAAAATAAAAGGGCAAGGATAAATAAAATGTTATGGTATCTTCCTCAAAAGAATTGAGGTTTGGATATGCCTGATAACAACTTATATTATGTAGCTCATAAATAGAGACATATACCAGAAATTATAGTAAACAGTAAGACACATGTGGTGGAATTACACTGTTTCCCAGATAATCGGGGGGGGGGGGGATTAAATAAGGCTTTGACAGAACAGAAAGCTATAAAATTAAAGATTGGATTAAGAAGATGTATAATACAGAGAGAGAGAAAAGAGATATTAGGAGAAGAAGGCATTACCTGGTTGAATGTAAGACAACTGGATAACTGGACTAAGGGAATGGCAAAACGAGAGAGAGAGAGAAAAGAAAAGACAAAAGGGGAAGGGGAATGTAGGGGAATGACTAAATTTGAAGAAACTATTGAAAAGAGGGGAGAGCTGGAGGATAATCAAAGAAAAAGGATAATAAGTGTAATATATAAGATAATAAAGGATGCATATAAAATAAAAGCTTTGAAAGAGATATGACATGGAGATTTAAATAATTAGTGGAGAAGTATGGAAGATTATCTGGGGAGAAGGAATAATGAAAAATATGTCAGTTAGGGTAAGGGGAAATTGTTATAAAGTAATATAGAGGTGGTATTTAACACCAACAAAACTGAATAAAATGAATAAAGTGATACCATCTCTATGTTGGAACTGTGGACATGAGAAGAGAGACTGAAGGAATGAATTATTTTATTCAATGAGATTAAAGAAATTCTAGGGATAGATATACAAAGATGTCCAATGATATCATTGTTAAATATATTTGGAAACAGTAAATTAGATAGAAGAAAAATGGATTTTTAAAATGTTAACAGCAGCAAAATTGATATTTGCATGGAATGGGAAAAATAATAATCAACTGAGGTTGGAAGAATGGTATAATGAGATGTAGAATCTAGCTATTAATGATAAATCAATGTGTGAATTGAAAGTTAGAAAAGGATTATTGAATGGGATCTGGAACCCTTTTATAGAACGTGTATTTACTAGATATAAAATTGTACACCAACATAAGAATCATCATATTTTTGGAAAGAGGGCACATGATGTAAATTAAGATTAAATGTATTGATGAAGATACACACACACACATATGTATACATATATATACACACATATATACACACACACACACACACACATGTATGTATGTATGTATGTATGTATGTATGTATGTATGTATGTATGTATGTATGTATGTATGTATGTATGTATGTATGTATGTATGTATGTATGTATGCATATGAAGCAGCTTTAGGATGCAATCCTATACTGAAGGCATGCCAGGTGAGGCAGTAAAGCATTCATACACATTACTGCGCACTTTCACATTCTGGGAACTTAGAAAAGGGGAAAACCTGAAAAACCATTTTTGCCAGCCTTGCTTTAAAAAGAAAAGAAATATTTTGTGTGGGTGTATCTGCGTTTTATACTCACTCTCAAATCATATACCATCATGAATGCAGATAGAGTTGGATTCTGCTCCCCCACTAAACACATTTATTTGAAAGTAAGATGGAGCTGAATTCTGTTCTCCCACTAAACACCTTGTAGAAAATGATAAATCTCTTGAAGTGCAGTAAAATAAAATGGATACAGTATATGTAGACTAGCGATGTATAAACCCAGTTATCCATTCCCTGACTACAAATTTCTCAAAAACAAAAGAAAATAGAAGGGCAGGGTGCTCTGGCAAGCAGCATCAGCTTCATTTCAAGTTAGTCAAAGTGCTGGCCCTGAATCTATGCTCTACTGGCACCATAATTCACTACCTTTTGTAAGGTCATTAAGTGGCCACCTGTAGCTCTAACTGTACCACCAGTTCATAAGATTCAGTTAGGCCTATGAGTAAAGAAAAAAAGTTGTGGAATTTTGAGCACAGTTCCCAAAAACTGCCACACTAGCTGAAGGATTCTTGGAAATGAAGTTAAAAACAAACAAATCATAGCCTCAGGCTCTGGAAAACAAATGATGTTCACCAGAAACCTATATTAATAACAGGCGATAATAATGACACATTCCTCTCCAGGAACAGAAGAGTTAGATACCAAGAAATGTCATTTCTGAAATTGCTAAGTATTTTCTTAGAAACCGATTTCTCTTTTACTTTTGGGTTGGTGCTAGCTCACCACAGTGAAAGAGAAACTGCTTATAGAGGTGCTGTTTTACTGATTTATTGTGAGTTCTTGCCTGCCCTAATTATCGGAACAGCTTGGATGTCTGGGATGGAGAACCAGATGATCTTGGACTCCAGCTCTCTATAGCCCTGCCAACCTAGCAAGGATGATGGAAGTTGTAGTCTAGTAACAACAACTAGAAGGCCACAGGTTCCCCAACCCTGGTCTATATTTCTTCTTAAGAAGTCAGAATAAAAAAGGGAAAATATGTTTCTAAGATCTCCTGACCAACAGCAATAACAAACTCAAATTAGCTTGGCAGAGATGAAGAAAACAACAGAGTGGTGCAGGTCTTAATTGACAGAGGGTTCTATTTTGTCCCCTGTGCAGATGGCACTAAGGGTCATCCATAAATTGTCAACAATAATTGCAAAGATTGATATTGGGAATATGTGTGCCCCCCCGACCCCCAATGGTAGATTACAAGTTCCATCATCATTCACCACTGGCTAGGACTGGTAAGAACAATACATCATGAGTTGCTAGAGGGCCACACATTGCCTACGTCTGCTGAAACAGGTCATCTGCTTCACTACATGTGCTTTGGTACAAGGGAACATCCCACCAGTCCCATTGCTTGCAGGGAGTTACCTCACTGCTCCATGGAAGGGTAGTAATACCATTTGGACTCTATAGGGGAAGCCTCTTAATAAACTGCCTTCCCATGGAGAACTGAGGCAACTCCCAACAAGCAGCGCAACTGAGGAGACATTCCCTTCTGCTTCCCAAGCAAAGCACATGTAGTGAAGCTGATAGTGGAGGTCAGAAGACCTCTCAGTTGCCGTCTTCTTTCTCCTTTCTGGGTATCAAAAGCCTGCTTGGGGATTGTAGTTGACCTCTGGGTTTGGGTGTCCTGGAATTACAAAAATCCCATCCCTAATGGCTAGTTTAGGAAGTGATTTGGGGGAAGGGAGGGAGAGGTTGCATGGTTTACAAAGGTCTCTTTTCTTGCAGAGAAGAACAGCCAGAGGTTCAAGAGAAACAACTGGGGAAATGCCACTGCTGTGCTACAGCTGGAAAAAGTTGCACCACTTTACCTAAAGAGAAGGCAAACCTTTGCAGCAAATTTACAGAAGACTCTAACCTGCAATGATGAACTTAACTCCATTTCAAGTAGCTCAGCTACAGAGGAAATAACAGGAAGAACATGGTAGTTCATGTTAATCAGGTCAACTTTTAGGGTAGAAGGGCACACCAGACAAAAGGCCTGCGGACATGTGGAATGAACTAGCCTACAGATGTATGGACTGTGGAATGGATTACTGATGTGTGGAATGGCTTGCCTATGGAATGGCATTGAGGAAATAGTAGGAACACACACAGAGATGATTTTAATCAGGTCAGGAGCTGACAGTGTGAGGTCTGAACTGTATCTGCATGATGAACTTTAACACCACATCTCTCAATAATTTTATTTTCCAGAGTTGACCTTCTGTCTTTATCAGTTTGCTTTCCATTTTTGTATCAGCAGCTAGGGAAGGATGCTGGGTGGTTGCTGCAAGCTATGTAATTAAGGGGCATCCCCTTTGACACAGATTGGATGTCTTAAATTGGCCTGTTACATTGACATACTGGGTGGGCAGCTATATTCTTCATGTTCGCTGCTGTCTTGGCAGCCTTAATCTGATATAGTTGAAATAGTTGTATATTGATTCAAAAGCCCTACTTGGCACGAAAGAAAGCATTTGAGTCATAGGTATATTTGTATACAAGGAGTTCCCTGGCAATGAAATCTGCTAGAATTGGTAAGTGACTTTACAAGCAACCACCAGTGGAGCATAACAAGCAGGGACCTATTCTTTCTAGAATTTGGCATCATTTGGTTTCTGTGGAAAAAGAAAACCTGAAGACTTTATACAATACAGTCCTTCCCTATTCATCGGTTTGTGGCTAATAATCCAAATATGGGTTAGGGAATACCTTTGTTGGACCACAAAACTATATGCAAGCTTTCTGAATCCTTCATCAGACCCTGGGCACTGCAGAGTTTATGGGGTAAGGGCAAAAGCTAGAAAAGTCCAACAGTCATCCTGGCTAGGTCTTGACATCATGGGATATGAAGTTTAATTACTGTTTCAGCATGGAGATTGCAGAATTGAAGAATCAGACTGAGGACTGATAGTGGTACGTTTCACCCCAGAGGATATAAAATAAGTAGTTTTTCTCTGGTCACTACAAAGGGCAGCCCAGTCATTCAGTGTAATCAATTGCCCTTTGTCATGAAATTTGAACTGAAACTTCATCTTAGGTAATGTAGTTGTTGCTGGCACATGAGTGTGTTACTATCAGACATGTCAATTCCATAATAAATACTTTCTCTTCACTTTAGCAGATGGACTTTGATACTAATTCCAAACATTTACAGTTCATAGACAGTTCATTTGTACATGTAAGTCATCACTACTTAATCCATGGTAAACGTAACTCTGACAGACACTGAATCAAACACTGAAGGCAACCCTTCAATGTGTGATTCAGAAACTTCAGGGTATCTGATTCAAAGGTTTTGATCTAGGGAAGAGGACAAAGGCAGAATTGACTCATGAAATCTGATGCCTACAAGATAGAAACCCTGCAGCTACTTCTTTTTCTTTTGAGCAGAAAACTGTCATGATAAACAACTAATAATTTGGTGCCCTTTCCTGATTACCCCAACTCTCTTGCCTAAGGGGCTGTCTCACTCTGCCAAATAGGAGGGCCGGCCTGGAAAAAGGCTTGAGAAATCTGCACAGAAGGATTGTGCACACAGGCCACTCAAGTAAAGGGCACATTTATCAGCATCAACTCTAAACAAGGCAGTATTTGTGGAATGATTCTGATGAACTTTGCTTATCCAGAAGAGAAGGATATTAACAAAATGCTGTCTTTAAAATGATAGACCCGCTCTTTAAGAAAAAAAGTTCATGATGAATGTTCTGCTTGGAACTAATTCCTCCCATACAGTTTGAAACTGATTAATTCTAGAAATATTTAAAATGTCTGGCTCTAAGGCAAAACAAAAACAAAAAAGATTGGAATTTTTCTATGTATTTAAAATTTCACATATTAATAGCATCAGCATATTAATTGTATTGACATATTTCACATATTAATGTATTGACTTCAAAACATTCAGGTCTTTGTAAAATGGTATCTGAAATTACTAATGGAACCCTCCCCACACCCCATCCACTTCACTGTTTGAGGAGTTATATTTCTTAATAGAGCTGAATAACTGTATGGATAAAATCAACACAGGGCAAGCAATCTTTCCCTTACGTCTTTTGAAGGCAAATGGATTTGGCTTCCTTATTATACAAACCCATTTCACAATAAATGAATTAAGTTTGAAAGAAATACTGCTGCTCCTAAGGGAGAAAAATCACATACCATCTGAAATGTAGAATGATTACCTGTTTTGGTTTTCTCAGGTGTTCCCTAATCCTGTAAGTAAGGTGTGGAGGAAAAATTCCAGAGGTATTTCCTCCCATCCGGCATGGCGATGTATTAAGAAATGGCACTAACTGTTCTGTTGGACGTTAATGCAGTTTCTTTGCCAGGTTACCAAAGGTGAGAGGGGCCCATGCCAACCACTTAGCAACACTACTCTGATTATCTTGGTGTGTTTAAAATATTAATCCTAACTGAGACCCTAACCGCTGCCCTAATCTCAACCCCAATTTAGAATGTGACCCTAATCCTAACCTTAAAAGTAATCCTAACCCAGACTCTAATCCTGACCCCAACCCTAATTCTAATCCTAACCTTCACCTTCTTGGAGATCATGAATCACAGGCTGGGAGCCTGTGAACTAAAGAGAGGAACATGGAGATATCAGCTTTCTACCAGATCTCATCTATTGGATTGCCTCCCTTCGAATTATACATATAAAATCACTCCACGCTGATGTTCCAGCAAATAGCCTGTTCCACTCCCTACCACACCTGCTTTCTCCTTGATTAGTAGTTGCCTCCACCACCACTGCTACACACACATGCCTGTTGGCCCTACCAGGTGGCATTGTTTTTCCCCCCCTCTTTTACCACCACCACTGCTGTGTGCTTTCTTAGAATTCCCCAGCCCTGCATTCTCCTGCTTCTTGCATTACCCGAAAACAAATGGAAAACCCCAAACAAAATGATTTGAAAGAGGTGCTTCCTTTCATGATAAACTAAAGGACCAGTACCGGGGGGGGGGGGGAGGAGAAAGATATCTAAAGAGCCCCGAAAAGAAAACAAACCAAAACAGAACTGAACATTTCCACTGTACACATCCCAATGTATTTATGTATGTATATTTACATATGTGTGTTATGTACACCTCTGTTTTATCCTGTTACTTTTAATTCTGTTTTATGCTTTTGAATTTCACAGTTTACCAGGTTTTGACAAAAGCAGTCAAATTATTTGGACTTGCGAGGCAGGAAATCCTACGCAGCACAAATTAACAAATGGCAAAGCAAATAATTGACAGTGTACGTCCATTGTGATACCCAGAATCTGCTGTCTGAGGCACCTGCTTCTCTTTGCCCAATGGCAGGCGGTCCAACTGCTGTTAAAGTGAAGATGCAATTATGGTGCAATACCAGAAAATCTGACTTGCACCTCTTTGGGATAAGATTTTTATCCCTGTGGTTTAAATCCAGTTGGTAGTCCCATTTAGGCTGGTCTCAGTTGCCCGTATCTGGTTGATGAAACTTCTTCTGCACAAACTAGACATCATCATCAGGTGATCAGGATATTTAATTTACATTAATTGAAAGCAGCTGGCTGACCAACCGCACTCAACTAAAATGGAACCACATATACATGGAGGGAAGTGTACATTGGAGTCCCTCAAGGTTCTGTCTTGGGCCCAGTGCTCTTCAACATCTTCATAAACGACCTGGATGATGGGATTGAAGGAGCACTCATCAAATTTGCTGATGACACAAAGCTGGGGGGAATTGCCAACATTCAGAAGGATCTAGATAGACTTGAACATTGGGCCCTATCCAATAAGATGCAGTTCAGTGGTGGGAAAAGTAAGGTTCTGCACTTAGGCAGGAGAAACCAGATGCACAGGTACAGGATAAGTAGTACCTGGCATGACAGTAGTATCTGTGAAAGGGATTTAGGTGTTCTGGTGGACCACTGCCTAAGGATGAGTCAGCAGTGTGCTTCCAAGAAAGCCAACACAGTCCTAGCCTGCCTCAACAGGAGGATAACATCAAGATCACGGGAAGTGATAGTATCACTCTATACCGCACTGGTGAGGCTGCACTTGGATTGTTGTGTGCAGTTCTGGTCACCACAATACAAAAAAGATGCTGAGGCCCTGGAAGGGGTGCAGAGAAGAGCAACAAAGATGATAAGGGGACTGGATGCTAAATCCTATGAAGAATGACTAAAAGAACTAGGTATGTTTAGCTTAACGAAGAGAAGACTGAGGGGAGACATGATAGCAGTCTTCTGATATCTGAAGGATTGCCACAGGGAAGAGGGCATCAATTTATTCTCCATTGCACCTGAGGATAGGACAAGAACCAATGGGTGGAAACTCGTCACAGGGAAATCCAAACTAGAATTAAGGAGGAATTTCCTGATGGTGAGAACCATTAAGCAGTGGAAGTTCTTGCCTCCTGATGTTGTGGGTGCCCCATCGCTGGAGGTTTTCAAGAAAAGATTGGACAGCCATCTGTCCGGGATGGTATGAGGTCTCCTGCCTTGGGTAGGGGGTTGGACTAGAAGACCTCCAAAGTCCCTTCCAACCCTACGATGATTCTATGATTCTATGCAAGTTTCCTGTAGCCCCCTTCCATTTCCCTTTTCCCCTTGGGAAGCTTAGAGGTCCCAGAACTGGGGAAGGTAAGCCTGCTAGTGGTATCAAAACAGGCAGCAGCAACCCAGAAGCGGTTTTGGGCTATTAAAGTTTCCCCCCTCATCCAGAAGCTCCCAAAGTTTTCCCTGGGGCAAAAGGGAGCCCCAAGGAACTTCAGAACCTGAAGGGGAGGGAGAAAGCTTTCAGTTATTTATCCTGGTCACAGGATGATGATGTCATCCTACTTGCATGGTGTAAAGTTTCAGAAGAGAATTTTGGCCAGTGACTCAGCAGATCATACATATTGACCTACTAGTTCCCATTGATTAAGTGAGTCTATATTTGGGAATAGTAATAGGATGTAGGCCTCAGTCCCCGGGGGCTGGATGTAATCCAAGGGTATGTACACACAGGAGAGTTGCATATGCTGCCTGGCCTTGGCTTGCTATTCTTCCTACTGACTTTCTAAGTTTTAAAAAGCAGAAGTCAATTCTAAGGTTGGATTTTCCAAACGGGGAAGTGTCCATGTAAAAATGGCAATTCAATTTTTCAAAAAACAAAACCCCCTCCTATTTATGAATGTGGGATATTGTGTTTCTGTATCCATGACTCAAAACACCAGGAAATTGTCTGATATTGCTGCATAATATTGTGCCCATGTTGCCAGCAGGAAAAAGGAGCCCAGAGAACCTGTTAAAAAACAGCCTCAACAATTGCTTTGTGTTTGGGTGAGAAATGGATAACTGATGAAAAGAGGTTTCTGGAATTTCCCCCTGCCTCGTGTCCCTTTGTGAATTGTGATAAGACAGCATAAGAGGGGATCCTGTAGACCAGTGGTCCCCAACCTTTTCCCAGCCTCAGACTGGTTGTGAGGGGCATGTTGCGCTCGCAGGAGATGTGTTGTGCTTGCGGGGTGTGTGTGATGCTCACATTCATGTGCGTGGGAGGCATGTCGTGCTCGCAGGGGGCGTATCGTGCTCGTGGGGGTGCATTGTGCTTGCAGGGGCGTGTCCTGTTCGCACGCATGCATGTGGGGCGTGTCACATTCACAGGAGGCAGAGTGTGCTTGCACGCATGCGTGGGGCGTGCTCGCAGGGGTGCGCTTGCGGGAGGGAGGATATCTGTGTCTGTGGCCCAGTCCTGCCTAGCCCGGGGACTGCTGCCGGGTTGTGGACCGGGGGTTGGGGACCCCTGCTGTAGACCATATTGACTGCTGATATTGCTGTTGTCAACACTATGTAAAGCTTTTTCCTGCTGGCAGCATGATATTGTGCAGCAATACTGGGCCATTTCCTGGGGTCTTTAACTGTGGATACACAATCAGAATATCCCACTATATGTTTGCTACAATTGTGCCAAATTATCTAAAGTCCAGTTTCAAAGTTATATATATATTTGTTTGGGCTGCCTCCATTTTTAGAATTGCCTTGTAGAGTGTTGCTTTCCTTTGCTGCATAATAATGAAATGGTTCATGAATTTCTATAATAATTTGAACCAATACATTGCTTTCCATATATCTACTCAATGCAGCTTAGTTGAATAACAAATATAGTTTCGCTTTTTAATCATTGAGATAACTCATTATTTCATCAGAGTGTTTTTCCTTTCTTTGACTACCCATGTTAGCTTGAGAAATAATGACTGGTTAAGTTCCTCCAGTGAAATCCAGGGCTGCGTAGTAAGGTTGCCAGGTTTCTGGATGCCAGCTGAAGTCTCAGAGACATGCTACACTTTCCCAGGTTTCCAGTAATTAGACAAATCTTAGCGTGGGTGGTGAAGGAGTAGAAAGTTTGGGTTTTGTCCCTGAGATGGGTTTTGTTCAAGATGCCCAACCGCTGTCAGAGCTCATTGGCTCAGTACGAAGATGCATATGTGTTGCATTCATACAATGTCAGCACACCAGAAATTTGTCATGCACTTGGATCTAGTGTGCCATCTGGAGCAAGGTGTTACAATTTGTAGGCCTTCCTTTTTCACAAGTCTTGGGAGTAGCACAGCAAGGTCTCAGAGGGGAAACTCCAAATAGACTGGTGGTGAACCTGTCACAGACCTGTCTAGCAGCATAAGGTCTCTGGCACAAGGAAGATTACACATGATGTGAGGCCTAGCTGATGTTCATGTTTTGCAGCTTGCCAAGTTGCCATTCCCTGTCCCCCTTGACTCTAGGATGCTATATAACTTGGTTAGCCAGGTTTTACCTGTATTATGGGCCCTTTGTTTCTGATCATCTGTCCAGAAGCAATTCTGGCCTTCATCATTTTGCCTGCACCACTACTGTGACATCACAAAGGCCCATCCCTCAATTTGGTGTCTGGCCCTGAACCTTAGAGACTGGGTGCTACTTGCACACCAACCTAGACAGTGTTCACCATGATTAGTGATGTAAACATTCAGAGAATGGATGCGAATTTCTTCAGCATGCATCCAGGAACAAAGAACATGACAATTGTTCAGAGCCTGGAAAAATTAGTCCTTTGCAACAAGCTCCTAGAATCACCCAGTCACCTAGCCAGCATGGTGTTTGACCATGTATACAAATTATGATATCAGAGCTTTAAAAAGGCAAACCAAACTAACAAACCAAATGAAACCAAAAAACAACACCCTCCATGAAAATGCAATACTCTCTCCTGACACACGTAACAATATCCAAACACGAATCATATACAGTACTCTCTTTCCATGAGAGGTAGTGGAATGAACTTACAGTGGCTGAAGTGGAATGTGAACTCTCCTCTTAAGTGCTGGTGATGAGGAGGCATGGCTCCCATGCTGGCCGTGTGTGACTACAGAGCCAAGTACTTCTAGGCATGCAGTCTCTCGCTTGGGTGCCACACTTCTCCAGCACTTGCAAAATTCCTTGGGTCTCTTGATGCTGTTTTCAGATAAGGCTACCATATTTTCATGGTGTGGAGTGTAATTCTTTACATTCTCTAGGAGCAAAATGCTCAGGTACACTATCCCAGACCATCTTTACAAACGAGTGAAGTCCTCGGAAGCTTTCAGGAAAAGAAAGCTTCACTGTGTGAGTTTCCTTGGTCTCTCCCCATATCCCTGCTCCATGGGGATGCTTCTCACTCTATAATTGTACATCTGCCAGTGCATATTTGTACACAAAGATGCATTCATACAATCTGAGAAGGGCAATACAAACATGTTACCTGGCTTTGAAAAAGGGATCTGGAATTGTTTGCATGAAAACACCTGATCAGGTGTTGAAAAGCTGCTTATGTACACTAGTTCCTTCTCTTAGTAAACTCCTTTTAGGCATCTATAGAACAAAATGCTGGGCTACATAAGTTGTGGACCTAATTCAGCAATGGAACCCCGTGCTCCCAAAGGACATTTCTTTTCTTTTCTCAAAAGAAAGAAAGAAAGAAAGAAAGAAAGAAAAGAAAAAGAAAGAAAGAAAGAAAGAAAGAAAGAAAGAAAGAAAGAAAGAAAGAAAGAAAGAAAGAGAAAAAGGGCCATGGGTGCAGTTAGACAGTTCTCTTTCACTAACTATTCTTTCACAGTGTTTCAGTCTTGATTAAATTGGAAGAAATCATACCCTTCTCTGTGCTGCTGAATCTACTGGTGTATATTAAGAGAACAACCAAAGCACAAATTATGGGAGAAAACTGGCATTCTTAGATGTTGACATCAACTGGAAAGCTGCTGCCCTCTGGTGAGTCAGCCGTAAAAAAAACAATCGTGTGACTTTTGATAACCAATTGCAGGAGTCCTTATATCCAATCACATTTGAATGCAGAAATCACCCCAACCAGGCCAATCCATGCTTGTATCAAGGAAGCTGTGGTTCAGTCCCTTTTTAACTATAAGGCCTTAAAACACCAGAGGAGTGTGTGTGTGTGTATGTGTGTGTGTGTGTGTGTTGTTAGTGCCCTGAATAAACATGTCATTCTTACAGAGAAATTTACACTCACCCAGATGTTTGCTATCTAGCACACCTGAAAAGGAAGCACAGATACATTTATTCATATGGAGAAAAAACCCTCAAAAATTTTGAGTTGGGCAATATTTTTATTGCTCTTTATCAAACATAAAATGTCACAAGAGTTTGAGATTTCCAGAATTCTTCCTCAGTCTACTGATTTAAAAGGCAGAGGAAAAAAGAAATGGCAAAGATGTTTAAACAGCTACTATGCCTGACCTGCTGGCTGGATAAACTCAGTGAGTTAGGAATTTGATGTAGGGCCAGAGGTTGGGAGCTTGTTTCCTCACTGCGTCTTGTGGAAGAAGACCCAGCCTGTGTAGTCATGGGCAAGCTGCAGAGTCCCAGGATGCCCCCAGAAGAAGGGACTTGTAAACCACATCTGTATATTCTCTACCTAGAAATCTCTGGAAAGGTTGTCATAAGCCAAAATGGACTTGATGGCAAACAATTATTATTTTATTAGTTTTTGGTGTTTGTGTATGCTAATGAATTATTTTCTACCATTTCATGACACTCCAAACCTGAGACAGTCACCTTATTTTGCTTAAGATGCAGTTGATTCCATGCCTCATAAATACTTTAAAACTATCACCCCATGGGAAAAGAGGATGCTTCCACAAAACAGGTGTGATTGTCTGTCTAGCCCACTATGACCTGTTTTGACTCTTTCTCTAGGATCTCCATCTGTCTCACCTACTGCTATTTTGAAGTGGAGGTGTCTGGGACTGAACTGAGTAATTCTGGCATATAAAACATTTGCTGCAATGGCATGCTGTGGCCCAAGAGTACCATTGTCATAAACATACTCTTGTAATTTTCTTCTAGGAAAACACACAGTTCCAAATCATAAAAGGCTGACACTTGTTTGTCATAAAGATAAGAACTTTATGGAGAGGTTTGTGTGTCTTATAGATAACAATTTTTCCGCAGCACTTTTCCTGGTTTGGTTAAGGCCAGTCATCAGGTGACAATGATGTCAACTACTGGAGGGAAGTACGTTCTTGTTACATTATATCTGAAACAAAAACTGCCTCTTTTGGTGGAATGGTGGTTAATTTTTCATCCATACTGATCTGGTCAACCATAGATGATAATTGAATTGCCATTTGTTTTCTGCATGTTTTGAAAAATGTCTAGTGTCAATAGATTCTTCCTTGGGGTCATCTCCTACTTCTTTCGGAACTCTGTTGTCTTATTTAAAGACCTATTCTCTTGCAGGTCAGGTTACCAGTTCTAGACCCTAAGAGGCTTTCTGAAGCTTTAAGAGTAGCATAATAGGGGAAATTATGCCAGTTCTCCCAGATCTTTTGGTAGGTTTTGTTGTCATCAGTGCCAATGTACTTCTGGACAGGTTCTCTGAGATGGATACTTGTGGGAGCACCACACTGTGAATATCCTGTTCTTACCTGAATGGACACTTTCTTTGGAAGATCTAGAGGACCACTGTTTGGTTCATGACCAGGGTCAGCTCTAAGTGCAAAGTAGTAGCTGCCTCAGGGAGCAGATCTGGAGTGTCATAAAGGGGGTAGCAAGCTATTCCTTAATTTTTTCCATTAATTTTTTTATTGCCAAGATGAGGATAAATACTTATGGGATTTTCTGCTTAATTTTGAAACATATCTTGCCTGGCTTTGGGTATTACACACCATGATCTAGGAGCATGGATGGGCTAGGCACACCTACATTGCTCTGGATGGCATGACGTGTCCAAATACATACACCCAATGGCTCCCTCCCCAGTCCTCCCCTTGCTCATGAGTTTCTGGTGTGCTGACACTGAGCAAGCACAACATACATGAAAAAAAAATGTTGCTGTATTTCTGTTCAACCAGTTCTTGGTTCTGAAATGAAGACATTTAGGAAACTTGCTGCATCTGCAGAGAGTAGTACACTTTTGTGTTGCTTTCCCATTGGCAAGCAAGACAGGACCAGCAGGGATGAAAATGGGGAGCAAGAAGCAGGAGAAATGATGGACAGGAAATGGAAGTAAAGGGGAAGCAGCAGCAACAACAACCGGGAGAGTGTCTGCTGCTTCTGAGCTTATGTACTAATTTAGCATCTCAATGCTTTGCAGGAACAATCTGTCTTGTCAGAACGTGGGCACAGTTTACACGGACGCAAATATTTGCCCTGGACTTCTACTTCCAGCTGAAGTGTGTCCTCTGTGTGTGTTGAACATTTGTTTAGGCAGTGACTGCACTTGCTTTTCACAGAGAAACAAAATGCCCTCTGCATGAAACTCACTATGTATTTCCCCACTGAAGAGCAGTGACAGCAAGAAGCACTTTGAGTGCCATGTTGGGTGAAGTGTTTGTTCTTCTGGGTGTCAGGCTGGCAAAAACTTATCAGAGATCCTTCAACCATGACCTTGCAAAGTACATTGCTTAAGCCACTGAAGCCAAATGGAACCCTAAGAATGTGAACATTCTTGTTACAAACACACCCATCTGCCTTGCATTAAAGCCCTTGGGTGTTTGCATGGATTGTGTTTAGCTGGAGAAGGCAAGCAGATGTGCAGGATGACAGACAGTGGAAAAGAGGAGGTAGGCCTACTCCAGGAGTGGAAATGAGGGCGTCTTACATGAGATCTGTTTCCAAAAACCTGGACCTGGCACTGTATTTTGAGAATGTTTTATAGCACCACCTACTACCCAAGGTATCTCATACTTTGTTTACTAGTCCTTAGTCATCATTTCTGCCAATGGATCTTGTCTGTGACCCACTTTCTGCTTAATAGTAGACAACTATTCTTTTCCTTCGGCCCTGTAAGGGAGATATTTTCCCCACCAAAATGAGCATTTCAGTTTCCTGACAGATGCTGTACTGTTTGTTAACCCCCATAACACTAATATGTTTGAGTCCAGCTGTTAGAATATTGGGAACATTCTATGGCATACCAGTTTCCCGGGTAATGTGCAATGTTCAGTCTGAACTGAGAGAGAATAAAAGGGGCAGACATTCCATTTTTGGAGATTTTAAAATCTGGGCTTAGTTTGGTAAATCTTACAGACAAGGCAACTTTTTCCATATTTTATTAGTCAAACAGAATATTTCTATTAAGATATTCATCTATTAAATCCTTGCTAATCCCCACCTACACCTAACACACAATTTTTTTTACTATGGCTGTTAGTGTGACTCCATCATAGGCATCCTTCAGTCTCGAGAGACTATGGTAACATGCTCTGTATGGAGGACTTGGAACAGCGTCTAGTGTTTTGAAGCTGTATGCAAAGCTGGAGTATCCTCTCCAGGGCACGAAGCCTGGGTAAAATAATATGGAGGATAGGCTGTTACCCAAGCAGCAAATCTCCCCTCTCCACATCACTGAAATAGTCCAGAGGAAAGGCAAGAGCCAATACAACTGGTTCCAGGAACGTCGCAGGAGTTGACAGAATGACACGAACTGCCTCCGGGACTCCGGCTCTGGATTTTGCCTTGAGGCTTATTCCTGAAGCCTTTTCCATCGGTGGATATAGCCACAAGGCAGTGGAGGTTTGAAGTTGGAATTTTTCTTCTCCTAGATGGGCTGCCTTCCAGGGCTGATGAGTCCCACCTACCTGGCCTGCTCCCTCATGGCATGGAGAATGATAGTGGCGCCTCAGTGGGGGTTTGAAATTGGAGTTTTCCTGCTCCTAGATGAGCTGCCTTCCAGTGTGACTAGACAACTTGATTTAGGTAATAACTTTTCAAGCAGCATAATCAGGATGGAGGAGAAAAAACTCCATCTCATTTTGTGTGGTCTTTTACCCTCTTTTAACATATGATATTTTAGTCACAGACAAATGCCCCATTTATGGTAAAAAGCACAGCTAGTGCATCTTACAAAGATGTTCAGAAATGTCCGGTTTTAAGTGTAATTCCTGTTAGATACTATCTGGAAGATAAAACTATTTCTCCTTTAATCTCAAGCAAATATGTGGACTAGAATGTAATGCACTGTTACTTCCTGAACATTCCACCACACACACACAAAAGGCAACGGGGAAACAAATCAAGCCAGATGACCTGCTGTTCTCTTGTTACGGTCTACAATGCTTCCTTTTCTGGTGCAGCTGTTCATTTACTCTCAGTATAAAATATCAAAACAGCATGCAAAATATGTGGAAGGTATCTTCGGGATGTAGTAAACAACAAATCTGCTGTAAATATTGTGCAGTAAATTTAAACTGACTATGTTGTTTTCAGCAATAGCATACACATTGTCATAGGTGCTTAGAAAAAAGTCAGCATGCTGTTTAACAACAACAACACCAGTTATATAATACCAGCCAATTGTTTCTTAAATTTTGATTGACTGTGTCTAGTATTTTTTAATAATACTTATTTTTAAGTACCTATGACAATCATAGAATCATAGGATAACAAAATTTGGAAGGGGCCTATAAGGCCACCAAGTCCAACCTCTTGCTCAATGCAGGAATACAATCAAAGCATATTTGCCAGGTAGTTGTCTAGGTTTCTCTTGAATGCCTCCAGTGTTGGCACACTCACCAACTCCTGAGGGAACTGGTTCCACTGTCATACTGCTCTAACAGCTAGGAGGTTTTTCCTGATAAGGTAAAGGTAAAGGTTCTCCTTGACAATTTTTGTCCAGTTGTGTTCGACTCTAGGGGGTGGTGCTCATCCCCGTTTCCAAGCCATAGAGCCAGCGTTTTGTCCGAAGACAATCTCCCATGGTCACATGGCCAGTGCGACTTAGACATGGAACGTTGTTACTTTCCCACCGAGGTGGTCCCTATTTATCTACTTGCATTTGAATGCTTTCAAACCGCTAGGTTGGCGGGAGCTGGGACAAGCGATGGTCGCTCACTCCATTGCGTGGATTCGATCTTACGACTGCTGGTCTTCTGACCCTGCAGCACAGGCTTCTGCGGTTTAGCCCACAGCGCCACCACGTTTTTCCTGATATTCAACCAAAATTTGGCTTCCTTTAACTTTAGCCCATTGTTGTGTGTCCTGCACTCTGGGATGATTGAGAACAGATCTTGCCCCTCCACTGTATGACAGCCTTTTAAATATTTGAGAAGTGCTATCATATAATCCCTCAGCCTTCTTTTCTCAAGGCTAAGCATGCCCAATTTTTTCAGCCTTTCATCATAAGGCTTGGTTTCCAGCCCCCTGATCATCCTTGTCACCCTCCTCTGAACTTGTTCCAGTTTGTCAGCATCCTTCTTGAAGTGTAGTGCCCAGAACTGGACACAACACTCAAGGTGAGGCTGAATGGTGCTGAATACAGTGGACCCTCTACTTACGGAATTAATCTGTATTGGAACGGTGGCTGCAGGTTGAAAAGTCTGTAGGTCGCATCTCCATTGACCTACAATACATTGAAAACCAATTAATCCCGTAACCGGCCGTTTTTGTTCCATTTTGTTTTTTTTCTGGTCTGTAGGTTGATTCTCAGTCGAAACTAAATTTTGCAGCCAGAGAAGTCTGTAACTCCAAAAGTCTGTAAGTCGAGGGTCCACTGTAGAGGGGAACTAGCACCTCATGGGATTTGGAAATTATACTTCTGTTAATGCAGCCTAAAATAACATTTGCCTTTTTTGTGGCCACATCACGCGGTTGGCTCATATTTAGCTTGTGATCTACAACAATTCCAAGATCCTTCTCGCTTGTAGCATTGCTGAGCCAGGTATCCTCCATGTTGTAATTGTGCATTTGTTTTCTTTTTCTGAGGTGCAGTACTTTGCATTTATCCCTGCTGATTTCATTCTGTTGTTTTCAGGCCAGTGCTCAAATTCAAGCTCATTTTGAATTTTGTTTCTGTTTACCAGGGCATTAGCAATTCCACCCAATTTTGTGTCATCCACAAATCTGGTAAGCATTCCCTGCACTCCTTCATCCAAGTTATTAATAAACATGTTGAATATCATGAGACCCGGGACTGAGCCTTGGGGTACCCCACTATTGCCACTACTGTTACCTCCTCCCAGGTGGAGAAGGAGCCGTTAATCATCAACTTTTGAATACAATTCTGTAGCCAATTGTGTATCCACCTGACCCTTGATCTATCCAACCCACACCTTGTTAGCTTGCTAATCAGGATATCATGGGGCACTTTGTCAAAAGCTTTGCTAAAGTCAAAATATACTACATCTACAACATTCCCTCTGTCTATCAGGGAGGCTGAAAATATGAGCTCAGAATAATCTGGCAGGATTTGTTCATGACAATTCTGTGTTGGCTTCTAGTTATCACAGCATTGTTTTCTAGGTGCTTGCACAATGACTGCTTTACAATTTGTTCCAGAATTTTCCCTGGTATTGACATCAGGCTGAGTGGCCTGTGGTTCTCAGGTTCCTCTTTTTTGCCCTTTTTGAGGATAGGGACAACATTAGCTCTCCTCCAGTCATCTGAGACCTCACCCATTTCCCATGATTTCAAGAAAATAGTGGAGAGTGGAGACTTCCGGCTTGACGTCGTGACGATACAGTCCAGGGAGACAGAGCTCTGCTCCCCGAGACTGCTTTTCAGCCTGCTAGGGAGCCCCAAGGGGCTTAAGTCACCCCGGAGAGGTGACGAGCGAGGGGGAGATGCCTGTAGATCACGAAGATAATGGCAATTGTCTTCGTTTGATCCAGGAAACTCTCCAAACCAGCAGGAGGAAAACAAACCGCTTGCTTGCTAGCGGTTTGTCCAAGTCATCGGCTGCCAAAGAAAAAAAGCACTAAGTTCTGGATACTTTACATCGTGTTATCAACCTGGGTGAGACTATTTTTCTTCTCCTTTTATTAACTCTATCAACATTCCTGACTAAAATAACTCCTTAAGAGAAAGAAAGAAGGATTCTAAGCCGTCCCCTAGCTGGTGAAAGGAAGCGGCGACAGAAGATAGGAGCGGTCCACTGCTCTGAAGGGGAGGCTAAGAAGGACAGCCAAGTCTATCCTATCCTATGGAACATTAATCTGTATTTGTTAGAAACTCTTCGAAAGCAATAGAGGGGAAATAACGGGTGTTTTTTGAACCTAATATTGCAAATGGAGATCGGGAATCATCTTTCCAGGCATTAAAGAGTGGACGCAAACTCTGAAACTTTGTTGTGTCTCAACGGGTGTCTAAACAGTGGAACTGGTGGTGAGCCCAGATGAAGAGCAACAGATATCTTTTATAATGACCTTGGCTTAGCTAAAACTTTTAAAGCCTGTTTTTTTCTGTTTTCCTTTTGGAGCTGCAGCTTGGATTAATTACAGATAATTACAGACAATTAACTCTTGGATTACAAATAATAAACTTGATAGCTTTCTGATCGAGCTGGATTTACAACTAAAAACTCTAGACCATCTGGTCAGATTTGGATATATACGTCGAGAACTGGACAGTGGGAATAATCCTTGAAACTTTGTTATATCAAATTGTAAAATTGTAAAGCTAATAGTTTGCTTAGAATATAGAGTTGTGATGATCAGGTATTATTGATGACCATTGAATATAAGGTATTGCTGATATAATGATATATTGACTATATTTGAATACCTAAAGGGTGGAAAAGATAGTGTAGTAGATCAATAGAACTTTGGAGGGTTGGTCTGATATTTGGGGGAAAATATTCATAATGAGTCTACCAAATTTATCTAAAACTGTTAAAAAAACAGCCTCTGCACCATCATCTGGGGCTCCCAGTCCAGTAAAGCAAAGGTCTATTGATACAATGTTATTTCAATAAAAATTTCAGCAAGATCTACAAGCAACACTCCAAAGATTCAAGATACAGTTGTATCGCACAAAGAGGAGACAAAGAAAAATCAAGAAGAATCAAGAAGAAACCATGAAGAAGCCAAGCTCATTCAACAGAAATTGGAAGAGAAAATGGATAAAATCAATGAACAGATCGGGATGATGAATACACAACTCCAAGATATTCAGCAAAATACTATAAAGAACCAACAAAGAATTGAAAAATTGGAAAATAAGGCAGAACAAACAGAGAAGAGACTGGATGAACTGAAAAGAGAAAACCATGAACTTGTTCAGGCTAATAAAAATTTACAAGACTCAATTGCAGTGATGGAGATGGAAAGAGCCTCAAACGTCCTTAGATTTCAAAACATACCAGAAGATAAACAGGAGGACTTACCAGAACTGATGGCGACCATTTTGGCAGAGGCATTGGGAATTGAAAAAGAAGAGTTGGAAAGTGAGATAGACCAAACATATAGATTAAATTCAAGCTACGCGAGAAAGAATAGAATACCACGTGAAGTACATGTAAAGTTTGTGAAAAGATCGACAAGAGATGAAATACTGCGAAGGGCCAGTGAAGAACCAATACAATACCAACAAAAGGAAATTGTGGTATTGAAACAGATACCTTGGAGAATAAGAGAGGGGAGGAAACAATATCAATTTTTGACCACTAAAATGATTAGAAAAGGAGTGAATTTCAGATGGCTGGTACTTGAAGGGATCCTGGTCAATTGGAACTCAAGAAGACACAGACTTGACTCGATCCAAAAAGCAAGAGAATTCCTTGAAAGACATATAATCTTCTTTGAAGAAGAAGCACAGGGACAAGATATAAATGAAGGAGAAAGTAGAAAGAAGAGAGAGAAAACACCAGAAGAGGAGAGTGAACTAAGTGAAGAAGAGAGTCAGAAAAAGGATACTGAACAAGATTTGAACAAAACACAAAGAGAAAAAAGGAATACTAGGGCAGTAAAACCTAAATATAAGTAAACAAGATGGAGAATGAAATTGGGATTTTTTCAGTGAACATTAACGGCTTGAACGCACCAAGAAAAAGAAATCATGTTTTCTCAAAACTACAAAAAACCAAAGCAGATATAATTTGTCTTCAAGAAACACACATCAAACAGCAGCATTACAAATATCTGATCTACCTGAAGATTGGGAAGCTCTATTACTCAGCTGCACAACAAAAGAAAAGAGGGGTAGCTTTGTATGTGAAGGTAAAGTTAAACTCTAAACATATCTATTCCGATGAAGAAGGGAGAATCTTAATGGTAGAAATAACAATAAATCAAAAAAAGATCTTGATGATAGCAATATATGCACCTAATAGTAAACAAGAAAAATTCTATCGTAAGCTATACAAAACAATATTGGAAAAAGAATACCAAAACATTTGCATATTAGGTGACTTTAATGGAACTGTAGGTGAGAGATTAGATTATAAAAATGGCAAAAAAGGGAAAAAGGGAAGGAGAAGGCTGCCAAATGTTTTCTTTCAGATGGCAGAAGAACTAGGACTACAAGATATATGGAGAGAAACAAATACTAAAAGCTCTCAGTTTACCTTCTACTCCAATAGACATAAATCCTGGTTGAGAATAGATATGATCTGGCTATCCTCAGAATTAAAAACTGAAATACAGGAAGTAGAAATAGAAACCAATATTTGGGCAGATCATAATCCAATGAAAATGCGGTGGAAAGGAGAGAGAAAAGAAAAGACAAGTTGGACTTTAAATCAGGAAATTTTGAAGGATAAAGAATTTGTGGAAAGAACTAAAAAAGAAATGGAACTCTTCTTCAAAGAGAATAAAAAAGAGGAAACATTCCTGCAGACAATCTGGGACACAGCTAAAGCATACTTCAGAGGATTGGCCATATCATATATAGCCAAGAGGAATAAAAGAAAAAACCAACAACTTACAGAACTGAAAGAAGAACTCAAAAAACTGGAGCTAGAGCTACAAAAAGAACCACAGAAGAAAACTCTTAAAAACCAGATGGAGATAGTGAAACATAAATTAAACTTAATAGAATCAGAAGAATTAGCTCAACAAGTCAAAAGAGCTAAACAAAATTTCTTCGAGAAAGCCAACAAACCTGGAAGATGGCTATCCTATAGATTGAAAAAAGAAAAACAAAAAAGACTGATAACAAAGCTACAAGATCAAAACGGAGACCTCCAATATAAAAAAGAGCAAATAAAAAAAATAACTAAAGAATATTATGCTAATCTCTATGATACTCAAGAAGTTTCTCTTGAAAAGATAATACAATATATTAAAAAAGCAAATCTCCCTAAAGTACCAGAAAACATTAAAAATCTCCTAAATGAGAAAATAACAATGATGGACGTAACGGAAGCAATTAAAAAACAAAAAAATGATAAGACTTCAGGACCAGACGGATTACCAGCGGAATTTTATAAATCCTTCCAAGATATAATAAACTTACCAATAAAAGAGGTCTGCAATGAAGTCCTACTAGAAGCTAAAATACCCAAGACATGGCTAGAGGCATATATCACATTAATACCAAAAGAAGATACGGACTCCTCACATATAAAAATTTTTAGACCAATATCACTGTTGAAAGTGGACTATAAAATCTTTGCAGTAATTATAGCGGAAAGATTGAAAAAGTTTTTAATGGAGTTCATCCATTCAGATCAAAACGGATTTTTGCCAAAAAGACAACTAAGGTATAACCTAAGGATAATTTTGGACATATTAGAATATTATGAGGTACATCCAGAGAAGCAAATGGCATTAATCTTCTTGGATGCCCCAAAAGCCTTTGATAATGTGAACTGGCAATTTATGATACAGCAAATAAAAGCTATGGACTTTGGCAAAATTTTTACAAATGTAATTGAGACAATCTACAATGAACAAATAGCTAAAGTAATTGTAAATGGTGAACTGACGGATAATATTCATATAAAAAAAGGCACAAGACAAGGATGTCCGCTCTCTCCATTGCTATTTATATTAACTCTGGAGGTATTAAATAGGAATGTGAGGAACGACCCAGAGATTAAAGGTACCAAAATAAAGGACGAGAGCTACAAACTACAAGCATTTGCAGACGATTTGGTGTTTATATTGGAAGACCCACTGGAAACAACATTGAGACTACTGGACAAAATCGATGAATTTGGGAAAGTAGCAGGATTGAAGATAAATAAAGAAAAAACTAAAGTTATAGTGAAAAACTTAACAGCCAAGCAAAAAAATCAACTCTCAAAGATCTCAGATTTACAAATAGTTAAAAAAGTTAAGTACCTTGGAATATATTTAACTGCCAGATGTGTAACTATAAAAGAAGATAATTATATGAAACTACTTAACCAAATAAAAAGAGACCTAGAAAAATGGAAAAACTTACAACTATCACTATTAGGAAGAATTGCAACAATCAAAATGAACATTTTGCCCAAGCTCCTTTTCTTGTTCCAAACAGTGCCAGTGAAAATAGAGAAGAAATATTTTGATGATCTAAACAAAGTGATATTACAATATATTTGGCAAGGGAAGAAAGCCAGAATCAAACTAAAAATGCTCCAAGAATCCAAGGAAAACGGAGGATTTGGTTTACCGGACTGGACCTTATATTACCAATCATCTGCTCTAACTTGGCTGAAAGAATGGATTAGCCTGAAAAACAAGAGACTTCTGTATTTAGAAGGACATGACCTACAGTTGGGTTGGCATGCCTTTTTATGGTATTAGAAAGCCAAAACTCATAGGTATTTTCAAAATCATTATATTAGAAACTCCCTGTATATAATATGGGAAAAAATAAAAATGAAAATGTACACAAAAATACCAGGATGGGTTTCACCCATAGAAGCATTTGTTCATCCCAACCTTTTGAATGTTAGAAAAATTTTGACTTATACAGATATTTTAGACAAAGATAGGAGATTAAAGCCAAAACAAGATCTTATAGACCAGGGGTTAGATGCATCGTGGTGGTTTATAATGCAAATACAATCAAGATATGAACGGGACCTAAAAATGTATGATTTTTATAAAGAACAGACAACTTTTGACCAAATAATGTTGACATCAGATGATAAATTAATTAGGAAAGTATATAAATACCTTCTAAATTGGAAAATGGAGGATGAACAGGTCAAAGAAACGATGGTTCAATGGGCAAAATTTTTTGGGTACAATATTGACTTAGAAAAATGGCAAGGGCTGTGGTCTAGAAACTATAACATGACAATGGCAACGTCTTATAAAGAGAATCTATATAAAATGTTTTATAGATGGCATTTACCTTCTGATAGATTGGCTAAGATGTATTCTAACAGGTCAAATAAATGTTGGAAATGTCATAAAAAAACTGGAACCTATTATCACCTCTGGTGGACTTGTGATAAAGCAAAAATTTTTTGGTACAAAATACAGACATGGCTTGTTAAAATAATCAAAAAACATGTAGATTTTAGGCCAGAGCTCTTTCTGCTAGGTATAATACCAGAAAGTGTTGATAGACAGAATGTATATTTAATACTGCATATTCTAACAGCGGCGAGGATTATTTATGCACAGTACTGGAAAAATGAAGGAACACCTACGGATCAAGAAATAATTAAAAAGATATTGGACTGCGCCGAAATGGACAGACTAACATTGAAAATCAAAGGAAAAGAAGATACAAAATATTATCAAACATGGGACTTATTCTATCAATGGTTAGAAGGATGTTGTATAGATTAGGAGTGTAATGTGTGTAGTAGTTGTTTTACAAATGATTATAAGCTGTACCCTGGTGACACGATGTTAAATCAGTATGGATAGATTTATATAATAAAAAAAGTTTTTTAAAAAAGAAAATAGTGGACAGTGGTTCAGAGAGTTCTTCAGCCAATTCGTTCAGAACTCTCAGATGCAGTTCATGCAGCTGTGGAGATCTGAGCTAGTTCAAGGTGGTAAGGTATTCCTTGAGTATTTGTCTACCCATCTCCAGCTGTAGTCCTGTCCCCTTCACTTGCACTTCACATTTGTCTGGAGGTTCATACTGCCCTATGGGAAAAGATTGAACTAAAACAGGAATTGAGCACCTCTCTCCTTTCTTTGTCATCTTTTATCATTTTTTCATTTCTATAGAATAGCCACTATTTCATTTCTTTGTCTTTTGCTTCGCGCATAGAATGCTTTTTTGATTGCTTTTAGTGTCTCTAGCTAATCTCAGCTCATTCTCGGCTTTTGCTCTCCTAATGCCATCCCTGTATTTCCTTGCTACTTGTCTGCACTCATCCTTGATGGCCTGGCCTTCTTTCCACTTTTCCTATACATGGCTTGTTTCATTTTCAGATCCTCCCTGAGCTTTTTGTGAAGGCATGATGGCCTTTTTTTGTTGCCTCACATCTTTTTCTCTTGTTGGAATTGTTTGTAGTTGTGCATCTAGATTTTTTTTTTTAAAGAAACTCCCACCCTCTTGGACTCTTTTTGTTCTTAGGGCCTTATTCATCCTTCTGAGATTATTAAAACAAGCTTTTTAAAAATCCAGTATATGTGTGTGGCTACAATCTGCTTTGGTTTCCTTTGAAATCAAGAATTCTAGTAGAACTTGGCCACTCTCACCCAAGATTCCTCTTATTGCCACTTCCTCCACCAAGTCATCTCTTTTGGTTAGAATCAAGTCAAGGATAGCTAGCCCTCTATCTTCTTTCTCCACTTTTTGTAGGAGAAAATTATCAGCCACCCAAGCCAGGAATTTCTTGGAAGGACCATACTTTGAAGAATTTGCCTTCCAACAGAAATTCAGATACTTGAAATCTCCCATCACTACTACATCATGTCTCTTTGAAATTCTTGCAATTTATTTTTCAGAAGTTTCATCTACTTCCTCTCCTTGCTTGGGCAGCCAGTAGTAGACTCTAACTACTATATTACTTTTGTTTTTTTCCCTAACTTAGATTGATACTGGTGCTCTCAATGGGACATTCAATCTTTTCCTTTGCATTTCTGTGCAAGAATGCAATTTTTTTAACATATACTGCAATGGATGAAAAAAACTATCTGGGACTCAAAGTCCTTGAGTTTCCTTCTCAGAAACTTCTTCAAAGCTCCTCTTGGCTGTGTCATTTGTTCCCATATAGACAAGAATGTAACTGCGGGTTTTATGAGTGCTGGCAGCCCTTCCATCAGATGTGTATGCTAATGCTGAAAACAACATATTCAGTAGTAGTAGTAGTAGTAGTAGTAGTAGTAGTAGTAGTAGTAGTAGTAATAATAATAATAATAATAATAATAATAATAATAATAATAATAATAATAATAATAATAATAATAATAATAATAATAATAATAATAATAATAATAATAATAATAATAATAATATTTTGAACAGCATAAATATTTAACAGATACTTAGATTTTTGGTTAAAACTTGCATTTGTTATATAATACCAGTCAATATATTTAGAAATTTGATTAATTGTGCCTGGTACTTTTGCATAATAATATATTTATATTGCACTTTATACCAGAGTCCATTTTAGTAAAATCAGTAAACACATAAACATAAAAACACAACAAAATTTCACAATATTAGTATTCTACTACCTACCTACCTACCTACCTACCTACCTACCTACCTACCTACCTACCTACCTACCTACCTACCTACCTACCTACCTACCTACCTACCTACCTACCTACCTACCTACCTACCTACGCATAAAACCCCTTGGAAAGGGCAGTGATCTCAGAAGAGTTAAATTAACTACCAACAAACTAATAAAAAAGCTGAAGTATATTAAACTGTCCTTTGAAGAGATACATACAGTGACTTCAGGTTTTTGGCCTGCATGGACTCCTCCTCAGAACCTTTCAGCAGTTATACCTGTCCAGTCACCACTGTAATTTGACAGTCACAGAGATGGAGAAAGATATATTTTAAGACTACAGCTTCTAGAATCCTACAGCTACGTTTCACTATCATGCTGGTTGTGGGATTCTAGAAGGTGAACACAAAAATTAGTAACTTCTCCCGTCTCTGCTGTGGCATGTATTTTCCAATGTCTTATTGTATCAAATTACAGTGATGCCTCGCAAGACGAATGCCTCTCGCAACGAAAAACCCGCAAGACGAAAGCGTTTTGCGATTTTTTTGGTGACTCGTAAGATGAATTTTTCTATGGCCGTGCTTCGCAAGACGCTACCGCCCCCTTTTTTGGTTTATTTTAAATTGCACAACCATTAGTACTATGCTTCACAAGATGAAAATTTCACAATACGACACAACTCACGGGATGAATTAATTTTGTCTTGCGAGGCATCACTGTAATTTTTATTTATTTATTTATTTAAAAAAAATTTTCTTGCCTTTCTCCTTGAAAAGGATCCAAGGTGGCTTAGAACATTGAAAGATAATATTTAAAGTTGAAAATGATGAGTATACAATGGTGGCTGACGTCATTAAGAGACAATATTTAAAGGTAAGAACAATAAAGAGGCATCTTACATATGCTACTCTGAGAAATAGAAAACACAAAAATGGAAAACTGAAGTACTATTAAAAATCCAGTCAAAGCAGTAATGCATAACAATTCATCTAAAAATTACATATAGATAGCTAGTTACTGAGGGAAGGCTTGCCTGAAGAGAAAGGTCTTTGCCTGCTTGCGGAAGGACAGCAAAGATGAGACCAGTCTGGCTTCCTGTGGGCAGGAGTTTCAAACTGTGGGGGCAACAACAGAGAAGGCCCTCTCCTGTGTCCCCACCAAGCACATCTGTGAAGGTGGCGGGACTGAGAGAAAGGCCTTTCCTGGATGATCTTAATACCCAAACTAGGTCATAATGGGAGATACGGACTTTGAGATAGCTTGAACCCTGGATAGAGATGGGATATTTGTATTCCTATCCATGGGGATGTGAACATGAATATCACAGTCACAGATGGCAAAGAAGTCCATTTCCTCCCTCCCCTCACAAACCGGCCCATCCACTTATGGGTCACCCACGGTGCACATGGCCAGCAGCATCCCCTTCATGCCAATTGCAGAAGTAGCCCAGCTGGTGCTTCCCTGTGTTCTTTTGCTGCTGACCAATCTGATGAAGAGGCAGGATGATGAGTCTCCCCTGCTCTCAGCAGGATAGAGAGTCGGGGAAGTACCAGCTGGGCTACTTCCGTGATTGGCGCGATGGGGATGCTGCTAGCTGCATGTGCCATGCAGTGACCTGTAACTGGACGGACTGGTTCAGAGGGGAAAAGGGAATGGACCTCCCTGTGTCTGCAATAGTTGTATTCATATCCTCAGGGATACAAAGATCCTATCTCTAACCCAGGGCATTTAGGGCTTTATAGGTTGAAACCAGCACTTTGAATTGTGGCCGGAAACTGATTTGCAGCCAGTGGAGCTGCTGTAAGAGTGGGGTTATGTGAGCCCTGTGTAACCAGTCCCAGTCAGTAATCTGGCTGCTGCATTTTGGACCTGCTGAAGTTTCCTGACACTTTCCATGGGCAGCTCTACATAGAGCGAGTTGCAGTACTCCAGCTGAAAATAAATAACTAGTATATGTATGACAGTGGCCAGATCGGAGCTCTCAAGAAGCAGACATAGCTGGATCACTGGTTTTAATTGTGCAAATGCACTCCTGGCCACTGCCAAGACCAGGGCACCCAGGCTCAGGCATGAGCACCCCCAAACTAGGCACTGGTGTTTCCAGGGGGCGTGTAACCTCATCCAGTACAGGCTGCATCCCTGTTCCTTGATCTTTCTTTCAACTGACCAGAAGCACCTCTGTCTTGTCTGGATTCAATTTTGATTTATTTACCCTCATCCAGTCCATTACTGACACCAAACACTGATTTAGAGCAGAAACAGCTTCCTCAGAATTAGGTGGTAAGGAGAGGTAGAGTTGGGTGCCATCTGCATATTGGTGACACACTGGAACCCAAAACTCTGGCTAATCTCTCCCAGTGGTTTCATGTAGATGTTAAATAACATAGGAGACTAAACAGAACCCTGAGGGACCCATATGAGAGATGATATGAGTGGGGTCTCACAGGCTACTGTAGGAGATAATGGAACAGCAAAATAATAATAATAATAATAATAATAATAATAATAATAATAATAATAATAATAATAATAATAATAATAATAATAATAATAATAATAATAATAATAATAATAATAATAATAATAATAATAATAATAATAATAATAATAAAAGGAAAAAAGGAAAAAAAAAACCCCTCCCCACAACTCTACTGGCAGGAGGTGGGAGGACAAGCCTCACTGCAAGCTCGAAGAGTGGCGAGCAGATTGCTCGCTGTGGAGTCATTTGTAGAATCTGCTGCGGATCGGTGATTGGACCGTCTGGCCCCATGGGGTTGGACCCTCGTTAATGCCACCTGTGCATTAACTGTGCACAAACACGAATACCTCCATCTCTACTCTCAAACCATTTTTAACGGTGAGTTTACCTTTAAGAGTGGTAATTGCAAAGTATTGTTCTGCTTGGTCTTGGCGGTAAAGTAGCTACTAAAATTGGTGAATGAATTTTGCAAGTAATTCTTCAAAGGTTCTAACTCTAATGCTTTTTCCTATTGTTTTTTTCCTTATTCCTTATCCACGCTACAATCCTGTTTTGAAGTTTTGTTTATTGATCCATAAATACTAAAATACACTCAAATTAAAGAGCTAGAATTTGGTATTACACTAAAGAAAACACATCTGCTGTGGGACACACAATCCTTACATAGTGACTGAGGGCGCAGTTATACAATACTGACAACAGTAACTGCTCTTGAATCGGGTTTTCAGTAACTAAAATCATTTCAAAAATCATGGCTATATGATGCACAGAGCCCACTTCTGTTTGACCACATACCATTTTTTTTAAAGAAGAGGCTGGCAGGGGCTTTTTAATGTAACATGCTTCTGAAACCAATTCTGTATGAAAGATAAAATAAGGTAACACTATTGTTTTCTTGAGTTCCCTGGGCGGGCTAAAAATGCAATTAGCTAGAACTTTGCTTTCTTTCAAAAATATTGATGGAATGAACAATTTGTGTCAGAAGTATTTTCTACATTGGGTCTGCTCAGCTTGCCCCAGACTTCTGTGTTCTCTGAAAAAATGATCATCTAAACCAAATAAAGCCAGTTCTTAAAGCCTTTTGCCAAAGTATGTCATAAAGCAACACACTAATCTCGCTATCTGTGGATCATTTTGAAAAAACAGCTATAAACCTGCTTACAGCTGGGCCAGTTCACAAAAGGCTCCCCCTATGTTTGGCTCTGCTGTTGTCAAGTGAACTCATTGGTTGAGTTAAACCACAAAAAATGCAGCCAGATTTTAGTGTTATATCCTTAGGCAGTGCAACAAGGCATGCAGCTGTGAGGAGTCTGGGAAATCAGATGCCTTTCCCATAGGTGTACCACCATAAGACATAAGACATAAGACATAAGACATAAGAAATTTATTTGTCATTGCGCTCACAAGTGGGTGCAACGAAATGAGGTGCTCTTCCCCAAGGTAAAACTGGACAACACTACAAAAAAAAGTTAAAATATACATAACTTTCACCATCCAAATATATATATCATCTTCTCAGGAACCCATAAAGAGTACAGGACATACAGTCTCCTTGTCAAGGCTGAGCCTTTCCAAGTGAGGAAAACATTGCCCACATGTTGGCATGACCTGGTGGCACTAGGAAGCTGGGGGTGGTTGGGAGGGAATTGAGTGTGACCCTTTGGGAAATTACAGAAGGAGAGGGTTACATAAGGGAAATGTTCCCCAGCAATCCTCCAGTTACTTTGCAGCTTAAGTTTCTGGTCACGCAACACACGACCATTAGCAACTCATTTTACTTCGCCAGCAGTGTAACTGTGGAGCATTTCCCCCTTGCCAGGGAGACTTGTTCTGTTTTGTACCTAAGTTGCAGTGATTCATTCCTTACCTGTACAGAATGTAGCTACCCATAATGATTCAAATGTGTACCTCTTCAGTTTTGTGCTCTGTACAGTTGCTAGATTCAATGTGCAAGGTGATTACTGTACTGCCTAGAGGACTCCCTGTGATGATTTGTGTTTTTATGTGTATTTGAATGGGATATGTAGTCCTAAGATTGTCCCAATAGCATCCATCTTGATTTAATGTCTGTGTCTGTGGTAGGACAATTTTACATGCTGTTTCAGAGAAGCTTCGTTCTCTGGTTATCTAGTTGCTAAGAAGAGCCAGAGAGTTACATTCCTGCTAGCAAAATATTCGTGGCCACTGCTTCACTGCCACGAGAAACAGAGAGAGGCTTTCGGGGGAGGGAGGAGCGGAAGGAAAAGTTGGAACCCTCAGTTCCATTCACAGCCTAACTGCTGCTTTTCCAGGAGGACGATTTGTTGTTCATCACATGCCTGCCTTCCCTGTCAGGGCATCCCAGCTGTGGAGAGCTGTACATGGGCTTCCGAGGACAGCTTCCCTGTCCCCTTTGCCTGCTGCCACTACTGCCATTGCCTCTGGCTGCGTCAGTCTCATTTGCTTTGAGTGCCTCTTCACCAGAAACTTTGGTGAGCCAAACGACAGCCGAGGCATGGGCTCTGAGGGTCTCCCCAAGTGGCTTCTTGAAGAGGTGAGAAGGGGATGAAAAAGATTCCTCAAATAGGAATGCCATGTGACTGTGATTCAGAACAAGAGAGGTATGGAAAGAATCGTTAGAAGTGGGGAACAATTCCCTCATGTGAATGCAGCCAGAAATAGAGGGAAGCCCAAAGAGGGTGTCTATAGGAAGGAATGTTAAACCTTCATGGCTGAAAGTAGAAACCCAGACAAAAAGAAATGGACCCTCACAGCTGCATCTAACATTAATATCATGAAATGTCTTAATGTACTGGGTCCAGTTGAGGAGCAATACCACACCACTATCCCACCACCACGCTACTTAATCCTCACACTAATTATATACATGAACAATGTTAGAAACAGGGAAAACATATGTTGCAGTTCCATGGGATCCCAGAATAGGGTGTAGTGTGGAGAATCTTTGTTTTCTGAGGATCTGAGGTATTTTCTTTCTCTTTTTTTCTTACTTGCCTTCATAGAAGAGGGGGGGGGGAATACCTACTGGAGTCTCAGAATAATATTTCCAGTGTTCTGAATCAAGACCTAAGGTTTTAATTGCTTAGCCCATCCCTGATGTCAAGAAATTTGGAAAAGAGGGGGTGGTTTCAGTTTCATTTGAGATCTAGGCTTGTTAGCTTGTGCTGCGATGAGTAGGCCAGAAGTTGTTGTTGTTGTTTAGTTTTAAGTCATGTCCAACTCTTTGTGACCCCATGGACCAGAGCACGCCAGGTCCTCCTGTCTTCCACTGCCTCCCGGAGTCTGGTCAAATTCATGTTGGTAGCTTTGATGACACTGTCTAGCCATCTTGTCCTCTGTCAACCCCTTCTCCTCTTGCCCTCACACTTTCCCAACATCAGGGTCTTTTCCAGGGAGTGTTCTCGTCTAATGAGATGGCCAAAGTATTGGAGCCTCAGCTTCAGGATCTGTCCTTCCAGTGAGCACTCAGGATTGATTTCCTTTAGAATGGATAGGTTTGTTCTCCTTGCAGTCCAGGGGACTCTCAAGAGCCTCCTCCAGCACCACATTTCAAATGCATCAATTCTTTGGCAGTCTGCTTTCTTTATGATCCAGCTCTCACTTCCATACATCACGACAGGAAAAACCATAGCTTTGACTATGTGGACCTTTGTCAGCAAGGTGATGTCTCTGCTTTTTAAGATGCTGTTCTAGGTTTGTCATCCCAAGAAGCAGGCATCTTTTAATTTCATGGCTGCTGCCACCATCTGCAGTGATCATGGAGCCCAAGAAAGTAAAATCTGTCACTGCCTCCATATCTTCCCTTTCTATTTGCCAGGAGGTGATGGGACCAGTGGCCATGATCTTAGTTTTTTGATATTGCGTTTCAGTCCATTTTTTCTGTCTCTCCTCTTTCAGCCTTATTAAGAGGTTCTTTAATTGCTCCCCACTTTCTGCCATCAGAGTGGTATCATCTGCATATCAGAGGTTGTTGATGTGTCCATGGAGTTTTCTTGGCAAAGATACTCGAGTGGCTTGCCAGTTCCTGCTCCAGGTGGATCGAGTTTAGTCAGAACACTCCACTATGACCTGTCCGTCTTGGGTGTCCCTGCACCCAAGTGCTGGAGGAGAGTCCCCTAACTGCAATTTCTGAATTACTCAAGCCCCTTTGGCACAACAAGGCAGCAATCCATGAAGGGGAGGCCAGAAGAGAGGGGGAGAAATTGCTGATTAATTGAAAGGTTTTGTCAGTTCCCTCAAGAGTCTTATCAGCATGACAAGGAATATCAAAGGCCATTATTGTCTCACTCTTGGTTCTAGCTAATTATGAGAAGTGGTTCTAGCTGAAAATAAGGGAGCGGAAAAAGAGTGAAGTTACTTGGGAAAAGCTACTCTCTCCTTCTGGAAGATTTGGGACAACTCGAAGCCTAATGGGTGAAATGATCCTGATAGGTCTAGAAAGGTAGATGGTGTATAAAAATGGAATGAAGAATTTGCTTAGTCTGTCTGAGGAGAATGCTATGATTGTTTGCTGTCTTATTTGTACTCTGCATGTTCTCTAAAGCTATGCTGAAGTACTGTTGCAATGTCTAGATAGTTTTCATACTTTCTGAGGAAACTGCTCTATAATTGCCTTTGCCTCAAACTCTATTTTAAATGTTTTTGCTCTATAACTTTTGATTGTTTTTGGAGTTTTCCACTTACTTTTTGAAGTTGCTTGAAACATTATTTCTTTTTTACTTTTTTGCAGCCTCTTCTATAAAATCATACATTTTGCAATGGGAATGGGTTATTTTGGGAATAGAGCAGTGGTTCCCAAACTTTTTCCACTCGCCGCTCCTTTGACATACTGGCCAATGGCAGCAGTTTCCCAATATGATACTTTAGATTGTAGGAGGAGAAGTGGAGAAGCCCAGACTGTAACAAAGTACTACTCAGGCTGGGTTTTCCCCCTCCCTTCTCTCCCACCCAAAGTGTCATATTGGGGAACTTCAGCAATAGGTCAGTAAGGGGCACCATGAGGGAAGAGGAGGGGAGGGAGGAAGAGAAGGAGCTCTGAGGCTCTCTTCAATTTAAGCTTGAATTTTGCTATGAGAAGCTGATGATCAGAGCCGCAGTCAGCTCCAGGTCTTCTTTTTGCTGACTGTATAGAGCTTCTCCATCTTTGGCTGCAGAGAATATAATCAATCTGATTTCGATATTGCCCATCTGGTGATATCCATGTATAGAGTTGCCTCTTGTGTTGTTGGAAAAGTGTGTTTGTGATGACCAGCTTGTTCTCTTGACAAAACTCTATTAGCCTTTGCCCTGCTTCGTTCTGAACTCCAAGGCCAAACTTCCCTGTTGTTCCTTTTATTTCTTGGCTCCCTACTTTAGCATTCCAGTCCCCTAGAATGAGAAGAACATCTTTCTTTGGTCTCAGTTCTAGAAGGTGTTGTAAATCTTCATAAAATTGTTCAATTTCAGTCTCCTCAGCAGTGGTAGTTGGTGCATAAACTTGAATTATTGTGATGTTGAAAGGTCTGCCTTGGATTCATATTGACATCATTCTATCATTTTTGAGATTGTATCCCATTACAGCTTTTCCCACTCTTTTTTTGACTATGAAGGTTACTCCATTCCTTCTACGGGATTCTTGCCCACAATAGTAGATATGATAATCATCTGAGCTGAATTCGCCCATTCCTGTCCATTTTAGTTCATTGATGCCCACAATGTCGATGTTTATTCTTGCCATCTCCTGTTTGACTACCTCCAGCTTCCCGAGGTTCATAGATCTTACATTCCAGGTTCCTATGCAGTATTTTTCTTTGCAGCATCAGACTTTCCTTTCACTTCCAGGCGCGTCCACAGCTGAGTGTCCTTTCGGCTTTGGCACAACCACTTCATTAGCTCTGGAGCTACTTGTACTTATCCTCCGCTCTTCCTCAGTAGCATGTTGGACGCCTTCTGACCTGAGGGTCCCATCTTCCAGCATCATATCTTTTAGCCTTTTGTTTCTGATCATGGGGCGTTCTTGGCAAAGATACTGGAGTGGCATTGCCATTTCCTACTCCAGGTGGATTGTGTTTAGTCAGAACTCTCCACTATGTCCTGTCCGTCTTGGGTGTCCCTGCATGGCATAGCCCATAGCTTCTCTGAATTACTCAAGCCCCTTCGCCGCGACAAGGCAGCAATCCATGACGGGGTTGGGCGGTTTACAACAATATAAACAATAATGATGACAAAATAATAAGATATAGAACAGCTACCAAATAAAATATAAGAAATACACCACAAACAACAATAAGGAACAGCGTAAAACATCATAAAATAAAATTAAGGTCCAATAGGATAAAATTAAAAAAATTATAAAGAACAAAAGTAAAAGCAAAAGCTTATAAATATATATCAATATAATTATATATCAAGAAACATTTTTCTTACACGTTGTTTTTAACCTGTTCACCTTTTACATTTAAAAAAAAACATTCTGATTTATAAAACAGTTGTAAGATATTATATTTCTATATACCACGGGTTGGTGCTTTGACACATGGTTTATGTAGTGCTACCACAGTAAACAAAGCTTTGTTTCCCAAAAAATATTCTTAATTTTAAAAAGGGCAGTCTGAAGTCAGCCCTTAGGAGTGGGAGAGTAAAACAGCAGCATAAGAGGGAACGCTGGCTGTTTGCCTAGGTTGAAGAAACCACTTCCATTTCTATAAAACACTGAAATAGTAGTTTTTTGCTGACAAAGTATAGACACTTCTGTAGTACTGATGCATCTTAGCTTCAGTTTGATTCTGTTTCATGCCTCCCTTGATTAAGCAAAAATAGCTCTCCAGCCCCAACTCACATACACGTACTTTACTCAATTTCCACAGAGTATTTTTTTAAAAAATAGATTTTATTAGTTTTTCAATCTATCTACATTTGGTTCATGCTTATCAAACATCATGTTATATTGGTTGCTTACAATTATTTGTTTTTGCATCTTGGTGTCTTTCAAAGTATCCCTCCAAATTTGACACATCTTTCGATCATTCAAACCGTTCATGTATGTATTTTAGTATACAATATTGGCTATTATCATAATATTACTCTCATAGTATACAATGTTTTCAAAATCCTCTAATGACATACTTAAAAGTTATTCCAGTTCCAAATCGATATAATTTGAGGTGATTTAATGACAAACTTTGTAATTTATACTAATGATAACCGAGTAAGCTCTTAACACATAATAGATATTATCTAGAGCATTTTATACAGATTTTCTTTGTATAGTTGTTTAGCTATTTCTATTTCCACATTTTCTATCTTGTCTATAATAACATCATATCTAATGCATGTTCATTATGTACTATTTGTTTACCCCAACATTATATCTAGCTTCAATGTGCTTTAAAAACCCCCCACCATATTATGCCTTTACCCTGATTAGTGCTCCTTTTTTCAGTTTAACTCTCTTTTTTAATATATAAGATATGCCCTGTTGCAATTCCAGAAGTTAGGTATATACATGCTTTCCAACATTGAGGGCCACCTTCTTGTTTTTCTCTTTTTCATCTTTCTAAGCAATTCCTTGTCTTTATCTTTTTTCATTTTTTGATTCTGTCTTTCTAAACATTCTGCCATATTTTGTGTCCTCTGAGGCCATTTTATGCATTTAGTTTACCTCCAATAGATCTTTATACACTTGGTCTATCTCCAATAGATCTTCCAGGCTATTTTTAATTAATTCTGCTGATGTTCTCCCTTTATCTTCCCTTAAAAATCTTCTCGACGGCACTAGGTTTCCCCCATTAACTTCCTCTAGCCCTTTCTTTAGGTTGGCGTACATCATCCACCACCCTCTCATTTCCTTGTTCATTATTTTCTGTTTCCTATTGACCATAATTCTTTTTCAACTGCAACGTGAATAATTTTGCCTCTTCATTGTGGGATATCACTATTTCTAAGATTGCTTCAAGGGTAGATTTTGTTTCCTCCCAAAATTGTCCTTTTTGTGTCATTATGTTCCAATTTGTCAAAAAATTGTATTCTAAGTTAAAGTTGTCCATATGCTTAAAGTAATCAATCCAGTTCCATTAAGCATGAATCCAGTCTCAAACATAGAGAGTTTTCCCTGCCTAAAGGTTCAAGGTCCCATCCAGTTCAACATCTGGGGTACACTTTATAAGTTCCATTTTGGCTAAATTAGGCTTTCTAAGGTCAATTTGCCTGTAGTTCAGTTCTGTCCTCAAAGAGAAAGGGAATTCCAAACAGTCACAGAACATTTAAGGCCATTGATTCTAGGTGTTTTGCCAGTGCCTTAGATAGCTGTTAGACTTAACATAAACAGGTTTTATTTTGTAAAGTTGTTGTCAGTAGTGTTTTCAGGAAAACAATTCTTAAGTTTTAATACCGAACTTCCTTCCTTTAAGTATAATTAAGTGTCTAATTAATGCCTAATTTATTTTTTTGTGTCTCCCTCCGTGTCCTCCTCTCTCCAGCTTCTCTGCAGCTCAATCAATGATGATGGAGAGCTGAAATGCTACCCCCATGCGCCCATGGCAACTGCCCAAGCTGAAATTCCTCAGCTACCCGGAGGGAGCAGAAGATCCATCCAGCTTTGAGAGACCTCAGCCAGAGGAAGCCACTGGAGCATGCTTGCCCTATAAGGCATCACCACCAACGCCCACTCAACAAGGAGTTAATCCTCCACAAGGCCAGAGGCATGCCAAAGAAGACAAAGGAATTCCAGCTCCTCAACAACCCCCCACTAATCCTTTTCAACCTAGCATGTTTGGAGCAGCCGTTCGGAGAGACTCAGGATTATACACAGTCTTTGTTGTTGTTTAGTCATTTAGTCCTGTCCGACTCTTCGTGACCCCTAAATGAGTGTAAGTTTCATCATTTTTCTTTCTTAAATTTCTTAGTTTCTGACACGATTCCCATGTGGCCCCTGTTTGTTGCACCAAACTAAGAGCTAACACTACATGTCCCTCAGCTGCCACCAGTTATTACATCAACATTATCTATTATTAATGATAGATGTCCAGGTCATATGTCATTTTAAATGAACCAAATAGAAATTGTTTATTGTTACAGGTGTTGAAAAAACAAGCAATGTTGTTAACTCTTAAACAAACATTCTCCTTTATCCACCACTTTTCTGCCCAAACTCCAAAATTTCAATCTCCTTAACTAAAACTCCCTATTTATTTATTTATTTATTTTATTTATATCCCGCCTATCTAGTCAATTAAGACCACTCTAGGCAGCCTATCACTTTATCTATCTTGCCATCCTCCTGCTGAGTCTCTTATATCTCATGACTCTGCCTCTCCAGCACTCCTATTGGTCTATGCAGATTCATGGACATCACATTCCTCCCCCCTTAATAAGTTTGTTTTAAGAGGGGAAACTTAACAGTTTGCCCTCATAAACAAAAAAAGGTTTATGGAAGAATATAAACACCAACCTTTTTCATTATTTACATCATTAAAGATATACAGTTTTACATCACTCTTACATCAGTAAAGACCTATTAATCTCTTGCATTACTTACATTAATACAAATTACATTACATTACTTTTACATTAATAATGATACTCACCATTATTTTTATTATTTATTTATTTATTTTTATTTATTGCATTTATATGCCGCCCATCTAGACATGGTTTACTCTGGGCGGCTCACAACACTATACAAACCTCTCAGTTCATCAACATCCAAGCAAACACTGCAGTTTAATCATATTTCATAACTATTACACAAACAAAACAGTTAATACAATATTGCAAATTTTTATCCACCCGTTAGTCATTTGGCCTTCGTGACAAGGGGTCAGCAACCACATTCTTGGTCCCTTTTATGCTGCGTATTTCAAAGTCAAAGTCTTGCAGAATTAGCGCACATCTTGCAAGTTTGCTGCTATTGGATTTCATAGTTCATAGCCACACCAAATGGGAATGGTCAGTTCGGAGGATGAATTTTCTTTCCCAAAGGTAGGGCTTCAGCTTTTGCAGTATCCATATGATAGCTAGGCACGCCCTCTCAATGGCTGATAAATGTCTCTTACCAGGTTGGAGTCCGCTGCTGATAAAAGTCACTGGGTGTAGACTCCCACTGTTGTCTGCTTGGCAAAGCACAGCTCCCAGTCCTATGTTCGATGCATCCATCAATACGCTGATGACACCCATCTCTACATCTCCTTTTTACCAACTGCAAGAGATGCCATTCTGTCCCTTCAGCACTGCCTGGAGGCTGTACTGCAATGGATGCAGGAAAATGGGCTGAGGCTGAACCTGGACAAGACGGAGGACCTGAGGGTGGGCGCCCCCATTGTACGTGGTTTGGGAATCTCTCATTTGGGGGGGGTGACCCTTGCCGCTAAGAGTGGGGTCTGCAGCTTGGGGATCCATCTGGACCTGGTGCTCACCATGGAAACTCAGGAGGTGTCGGTGGTCCGCACCGCCTTTTTTCACTGTAGAATTTTCTGGGACTTCTGCAACCAAGCCTTGGTAGACTTTGAAGAATTCTTGTTCTGTTGGAAGGCCTGATGATGTCCAAGCTTTCACTTCCTCACAGACAGCATGACATCTCCTAGGATTTCCTAATACTTTAATGAATCCATCTTGCTTTCCCCTCGTACATGCTGTAGCTTTCCACTGCAGGAGGATGCAAAGCAGCCCCAGAGAATCAACTAGCCACCACCATGCTTAACTTTCAGCAGAGTGTTATTTTCAGCATATGCCTCATTCTTCTTCATCCAGACATTCTGCTGATCCATCGGGTCAAGAAGTTCCAGTTTTGTTTCACCACTCGATAGAACAAAAACCCAAAACTTCTGTGGCTTATTTACACAATTTTGAGCATATTTGAGCCAACTTTTCTTGTGCTCTTGGGACAGTAGTGGTGTACATCTTGGAGTTCTGGCATGGAAATCTTTTGCATTTAGTACGCGCCTTACTGTGCAAACTGAAACCTCAATGCTTGTTGCCATCGAGTCTTGCTGCAGGACTTTTACAGTCACTCGAGGGTTTTTCTCAACCTGCCTTCTCAGAAATCTGGTTGCAGCCATTGATAGCTTCCTTTTTCTGCCCCACCCAGCTAGTGTAACCACTGTTCCTTTAAATTTGAACTTACAAACTATGCCTCTAACAGTGCCTCTAGGAACATTCAGTGCCTTCACTATCTTTTTGTATCTTTTGTATTCTTTTCTTTGCTTGTGAAGGGTGATTATTTCTTCTCTTAACTTTTTGTACCATTTTTTTTACTTAGCCATATTTCTAACATGCAGTTAAATGTGACACTCACCAAACCCCTTTCCAGTTCTGGTATTTTATGTGTGCTCAAGCACACCTACTGCAAGTAATGAAGCCCTTGATTAGTTGTATCAGGTATGCTTGAAACAACACCTGTTTTGCATATTTGTGCTGTTGTGAGGCATTCTATTCAGGAGGTTGAATAATTTTGAGACTGAAGAATTCATTAAAAGTTGCATTTTCAGTTGAATTTGGGGAAACCACTAGAAGCATTCATTGTGTTGAGCAATTTCAAATATTTTTGTTTGGTCTGTTCATTGCAAAAATATGAAAGTCTAAATGTTGACAATAAACCTGATTTGTAATATGGTTTGAATAATTTTGATTACAATTGTATATGGTGTTGAGGGTTGGATTATATTAATGGAAGGTTGCAGGTTCCTCTATCCAGTTGTAATATGACAAAATAAGCAAACAAGGAAATAATCATGCTGACATAATGAAAAACTGTTTTGGTTTATACTCTAGCCTTCAACCTTGTGCCACCTATGAGTCATTATCCCAAGGCAGAATTCATAGAGTTGCACTGAAAGGAGTCTGTGTCCAAAGTCTAAAATTATCTTGCCTGGTAAACAAATGGTTTCATAGAACCATTGCTAAGGAGATAATGCAGGCAATAAGAAGAAATTTAAAAAAAAAACTCTCTCAACTTAGCTTCTTGAAAAGTTGATATAATGTAGCACCTGACTTTGGAATCCTGTCAGGAATTTGAACACCTTACACATCAGGCACATTGTTACATAGGACAAGGACACCATAACTGTGCTATGCCTCAGATGGCTCATCAATAATTTGTTGAGTGAATGTTTCTAACTGACAAGGAATTTGTAAAAAGTTAGCTGGCTGGATAGCTCAGTGAGTTAGGTCTCTGGCTGCGGAGCCAGAAGTTGGGAGCTGAATCCTTCTGCCTCTCTTTCATAGCACAACAAAGAAATCAGGAAGTATTTTTTCTGATTGGAGGTATTGTGCATCCTATTAGAACCATCCTGTGTGGCCTTGGGCAAGCTGCACAGTCCCAGAAGAAGGGAATGGGAAACAACCTCTGAGCACTCTCTACCCAGTCAAAGTTGAATGGATAGTACACTACTATTTGTGCAGCATGGATAGCTCAGTGTTAGGTACTTGGCTTCAGAACTAGAGATTGTGAGTTCAATTCCTCACTGTGCTTCTAGGGAGTAGAGTCAGCTTGTGTATCCTTGGGAAATCTGTGCAGTCCCAGGGTGCCCCCAGAAGAAGGGAATGGGAAATGACTTCTGAGTCCTTCCTATCTAGAAAACCATGAAAAGGGTCCCCATAAGTCCGAATTGACTTGATGACACACAATTACCCTGTTTTCTTGAAAATATATTATATTTCTTATATTAATTTTTGCTCCAAAAATGCATTAGGGCTTATTTTCAGGGGATTTTTTTTTCATCCATTAGCCAACTATTTGACCAACAGCTAAATGTCTTCTTTGTGCCATGAATATTCCCTACAAATGAAACAAAGAAACAAAAGATACTGGGAGATACCAGTTACTCAACCTCTTTTAGATGCTGGAATGCATCCCATTTTTCCTGTTTTTATATGCCAGACAACTTGTTTCTGCCTGATTCTTTTTCCTCTTCTTTTCTTCTTTCTTTTTGTAACTTTGCCTTCCGGATCTATCTGTTCAATATCATCCAAGCCAGTTAATAATGAAATTAAAGCGGAAACATCCATCCACCCACAGTATCTTGTGGTTGGAGCTACTATATTCGCACTGAATACTTACATCCGGAAAACCCCTCTTTTTGTTTATCTCAGCTACCAGTATGGTCTCGGTCGAACAGGGTTGTTGAGGAAGTATGTATGTTTTATGACCTATGCTTATAGGGCAACTAAAAAAGAAAGGTAAAAATCATCTTTAATAAGATCCCAGTGCATGCTTTAGACATGTTTTCTTTAAATATATATTCTGCATTTCAGGGAATACTGTTCATATTAACTGCCTCTAAGACACACTTTCCATGGAATTAATATACGTTGCAGATAGTTCTCCGTCATGTCACTTTAGAAAGATGAAGATGAAACGGTAGTGTTAACCATTATTTAGAAATATGTACACATTGCTGGACATGAACCAATTGTCTTACTAATATAGATGTTTTAAGTTTTTTTTCTTTTTCATTTTTCTGCCTCTTGTGTTGTCAGTTCTGTGACAATAAAACTGTATTACTGAATCACAGAAGAATCATAGAAGAACTATAGATTGCTATTTCTGAATTGAACATTTTGTTGAATTGGTTTAATCATTTGAATTAATAAACACACCACCTCATATTATTTCAACTGAATACTACCAGACAGGGAAAAAAAGAGAGTGAATTTTTAAAATTTAATAATTAAAATAATATCACTTCTTTTATATTTGGGTAACGATAAGACCTCTGATGATCTGTTTGTTATACATAGATGGTGATTTCTAACCTTCCAGGTTAAAAGGCAGTGTGATCAATGGTTTAAGTGACAATGGGCTCATTTCAAATTAGCAGGATACTCATTAGCAGTATTAAAAGGTGGCAAGTGTAATAAACAAACCTTAGAAAGTTCTCTCTCTTTCTCCACTTTTACTTTTGTTTCCTGTGTTCTTTTCCACTGTCAAATCTCTGTGTAATGGCCCTGGAAACAGCACAACTGCATTTCTATGTGAGATTCCATTTCACCTGTATCTGCATTTCTTTGGATCTGGATCTATGACTCCCCTTCACCATCAGTGCCTATTTAAATAAGTGATGTGTCATAAAAGCAATATACAACAGTGTGACCTTCTAGTGTGAAAATCTGTTTTGTTCCTTGAACACAAAATCTAGATTCCACCCATATTTTCTTCATCTCAGATACAGGTTTCTTAATTAAAGAGTGTGCATATCCATCTATCAAAAGGCTGTAAGAATCCAGTGATTAGGTTCAAAAAATAAATCTCATGATTAATCACAAGATTTTTTTTAAAAAGTTATGCGCAACAAACAGGATAAAATCTCACAGTTCACAAAATGGGCAGATATCTCTCACCGGAAGGGTTATGGTAGGTGATTTTCTCATTATTACTTAAACCTTGTTCAAGAAGTGTTTACGTCTACTTGGTTTTATTGCTGGCAGGAAGTTTGAAGGCAAAGCTCCTGTGCCCTTCCGTCCATGGTGCATTGAAAAGTTCTTCTCAGGGTGAGTCATCGGAATTATGTGGTTTGTGTATCCTGAGTGGAGAGGAGACTGTGTGATTAGTGTACACTACAAGCAGCTTGCAGTTGTGTTTTCCTTTATAAACTAACTTCCTGATTTTGGAGTGGGAGGGGGAGAAAAGAGCGATAGGAAATTTATTTAAATAGATTGGTTCATCTCTCTTTTGCATAACTTCTGTTGCTTTGTGAAATCTTCTTATCATGTTTCTTAGCTTTGCTTGTTTCCCTCTCCCTCCTATTATTAGGAAAGTAGTGAATGTTGATGCAATGTTCTCTTGGCTTTACACATATGTTCTACTGCACAATGTAGGTTGCATTATGTAGCAAGGCAGCCATGCACTGACATTACTTTAATCTCACTGGTCATGTAAACAAGGTGCAGCACCCATAATACACACGTAAAATATGAAATACAAAATTTATCTGCATATAGGGAGGAAGGCTTGCTGATTTCCCTGTGACCTGCAGATAGCCATTAGGCAGTAACAAAAAAGTAAACATTTTCCATGGTGGTTCTTTCAGAATGTTCTCCCCGTCTCCCAGAACAAAGGAAGAACCAAATGTAGTTCATTTAGTATCTATTATAGCTGGATGGATAGGTTTAGGTATCTTGGATGTGGAGCCAGAAGTTGGGAGTTCGATTCTCCACTGTACCTCCTGTGAGTGAAGCCAGCCTGTGTGGCCTTGGGCAAGCTGCACAGACCTAGGATGCCCCCAGAAGAAGAAAATGGTAAACCACTTCTGAGTATTTCTACCTGCAAAACCCTGAAAAGCGTCAACATAATTCAGAATTGACTTGATGCCATATGATTAGTATTATTAAAGACACACCTCATAAAGAGTGCAGCTGTATGATCAGATACAGTAGGATTTGTTCTGCTGATAAAACAAGTGAATTCAAAGTATTTTTTGACCATGTGATGCAAGCCTGATTCAAATTGACCCAGCCCTTTTTGCTCCCTAAGTGAATTTTTTACTCTGCTGCAATTCGAATGAGCTTTTGTCCATGTGGTTAATTGTGATACCATCTTATAAAGATGGCTGGACATGTCTGTAGGTGGTGCTTCAGTGTGATGTTCAGGTCTGGAGAGCCGGGTGGAAATGTTCAAACAGGGTGTGATGTTCAGGCCTGGGGAGGGGAGTGGAAATAAAAAAGCAAAGCACTGTGATTTTTTTAAAAAAATTATAAACACAAACAGACATATAAGACAAACACAAACATATATGCTGGGAGATAATTTCCATATATCCATCTAGCATATAAATCTGACTACATAAACCATATTGCCCTACTAAACATATTTAGGCCATATCCATCTAATATATAATTCTGAGTACATAAACCATGTTGCCCTACTAAGCACTGTGATTTTAATGTGGGGGATCAGGTACTAGTCTTGTATCCTGTCAGATTGTGTGGGGAAGCCCTTTTGTTATGAAGCAAAAGCTTAGTGCTGTCAATTGCTTAACTCACAGGTCTGAAAGTGTTATTAAAATCACCTTCCCCTTCCCATTCATTACTCTTTTCCCTTGCTTTCTGCTTTGCTCAGTCTTCCTCTTCTGTTGTTGTTTCAGTAGTGGAAAAACTCCTCTTTGGATAGCATTATGTAGGGATAATTTGGACAAGTCCAAATCTGAGTCTTGGACCCGAGTCCCAAGCCTTGAGTCTGAGTCTTGAGTCACTTGCCCCATCCCTCCAAGACTTGGGAGTCATGTTCTGGAGCTGGCCAGATGTCTCCGGGCATGTACCAACCTATCAGTTGGCTGGTGCATGTGTGGGTGAAGACAGCAGTCCAGCTTTGGGAATGGAAGCAGGGCATGCTGTCTTTGAAGATGGTGTTGGTGGTGGTGGCAGCAGCAGGTACACTCATGGTGTTGGAGATGGAGGCAGGCCCATAGGGACTTGACAACTTGACTTGGACAAATGAGTCCGAATTGTAAGTCAAGTTGCAATTCCCCCCCAAAACCCATGAGTCAAGTCAGAGTTAAGTCACTGGTCATAAATATTTATATGATATGATATCCGTCCAGGTCATAAATATTTATATGGTATTTGCATAGACCAAAGAGAGTGATGGAGAGGCAGAGTCACAAGATATAGTAGACTCAGCAGCAGGAGGGGGAATTTTAGTGTAGTTAGGTAATTGAGGATATTGAGAGCTGAGGAGAGTTTTGGGAGTTTGGACAGAGAGGTGGTTGAGAGTGGATGAAAGAGGATGTTGTTTAAGAGTTAAGAACATTGCTTGACCTATCATCATCTGTAACAATAAACAATTTCTATATATTCACGAAGGCTTTCATGGCCGGGATCTAATGATTGTTCTGGGTTTTTCAGGCTCTTTGGCCATGTTCTGAAGGTTGTTCTTCTTGATGTTTCGCCAGTCTCTGTGGCTGGCATCTTCAGAGGACAGCAACCTGTTTGCCTCACTAAACACAGAGCTCACAAAGGCAAACCAAAACACTTCTTGACATGCTGCCACCAGTTGATCTTCTCATCAACTTACTTTACTTAGAAAAGATGAAGGTCCATTTGGTACTGACTTTTTAATAGAACAGGTTTATTGATTACAGTTGGTTTCTTGAACAATTTATAAGCACATTCTTCAAGTTTCATCAAGTTTCAATATTAACCTTCTATAGTAATTATCACAGTTTACACTCAGACTAATCACTCCTCAGACCCCAAACAATCCTCCTCTCTCTGATTCCTAACACAGAGTGAACTCAATCCAGCTGACTCCTCCTCTCTCAGGACCCGCCTTTTAACATCTCTTTCAGCCCCACCGCTTAACCATATTAGCATATAACTCATAAATAATACACAACGTATTACATAACTTAGGGTGAAGGCTACATGGGGTATTACAGAAAACCATGGCTCAACAGCATCAAGTCTTTTGCACCCCTTGTGCTTCCACAGTTAATTATTTCTTACTTGTGAGTTGTTTTCTTCATGTTGGTTTGGGAAATCAAAAATGGTTTTCTGAACCATTCCCAGATCAGCATATAATTTTTTTTCTATTCCAGTAGAGCAGTGTTTCCCAGACTAGGGTCCTTGGATGTTCTTGGACTACAACTCCCAGAAACCCTGGCCAGCACAGTTAGTGGTGAAGACTTCTGGGATATTTAGGCCAAGAACATCTGGGGACCCAAGGTTGGGAACCATTGCAGAAGAGAATTTTGAGAAGATCTGCAAAATCCATCCTATTTGCTCTTGCTAGCTAACATTTCCGGAGAGGAAAGAGACATTTGAGCCAAGGTAGCATGGGGACCCAAAACAAAGATGAATAGGTCTTGTCCTCAAACAATTTATGAAGAGACCAGAACTGTTCATAAAATCCTTTTGTGCTCACAGTGCTGTGGGGCTATAAAAACATTAGGCACCAAGGAAAGCAGAGAACAAAACTTTATTGAGAAGAGCGGCATGAGATGGGGATAAGGATCTAGAGCAGTGGCTCCCAACCTTGGGTAATTCAGGTGTTCTTGGAATGCAACTCCCATGAACTCCAGCCAGCACAGCTGGTGGTGAAGTCTTCTGGGAATTGTAGTCCAATAACACCTGTGTTACCTAAGGTTGGGAACCACTGATCTCTAGAACATTAGGCAAGCCATCTGCCAACTTTATGGTCCTTCTATCTCAGGTCACCAGCTGGGGAAACCCCGGACTGAGAGAATGTGGAAGAGCAATTAGAACTTAGCCACTATGTGGCTCCCCTGTACCCTGGAGTGAAGATGAGCTAACAAAATAACCTCTAGGACTTGTCAAAGAGTATGATTAACATTTATAAATAGATCAGGATTGGGTATTCACGCTCCCACAACAGTCTCTGACCAGCCCAAGGCCCAAGCCTCATCATACAGCTATGATGAGGAGAAAGTTACAGCAGGGAAAAAAAAACAGTTCAACCAGCACAAGGGATAATGGGCTGAGGAGTAGTAGTAGTAGTAGTAGTAGTAGTAGTAGTAGTAGTAGTGGTGGTGGTGGTGGTGGTGGTGATGGTGATGATGATGATGATGATGATGATGATGATGATGATGATGATAATAATAATAATAATAATAATAATAATAATAATAATAATAATAATAATAATAATAATAATAATAATAATATTGCGCTCTATACCAGAAGCTGTTGAAGAACTGCCTTGGTCTAATCTACTTGGAGACCAAGTAGATTAGAAAAGGAATTCACTCTTGATGATCCAAGCTTGGAAGTCCCACCTGTTAACACTGAGTCAGCCAATTATATGGAGGCTGGGCTGGCTGCTCTACAGTGAGTTTCCTACTGGTGGGAAAGAGGTGTGTTGGGAGGCAGGATGCAGCAGACAATCGTATCTTGTCTTCCTAGCCCTGTGGGGATGGTCCAATGATATATTGGAGTGTAAGAAGGAGAGATTGGATTGTGGCTTTGCTTCCAGCCTCCACATATTCAAGGTTTTGTCTGCGTAGAGGTTCTCTATCCCTGAATCCATGCTTACTCCCTGTGCATAGCCCATACTCTGCCGAAATGGGCTTTGCAAATGGGAACCTGCAGGAGTTAAGTGTAAATGTGATGCTGGGCCACGTGAATGCCCCTGCCCATTTCCATAAGGTTCATTTCTGCACTGGTTTACTATCTACACAGGGACTTGGTCTGCTGCTGAACTCAGCCATCTTGCAAATAGGATCTTATGAACCAGTTTTTAAATCTATCTGGATGTGGACTAGTATTATTTATGTTCATGTTGAATGGAATTTTTAAAAAATGCTTGCCATTGTGCAAACTGAATTATCCAAGGAATGTTGTGTTAATTGGTAATAAGTTCCTTTTGTCAGCCAGCCACATCAGACCCTGAGTAATCTTTTATTGTCTGGGTGTACATTTACGCCCACCTCACCTAGAATAATGCAAATATATCTATCAAAATTCACCTGGAAGTTCAGCCTCAGATGTTTGCTTTTTCATGTGCTATGTGGAATTTTTCTCTTCGTTATTTTATTATATACAGCATACAACATTCCTATCTGTCCCTTTCCCCAAAACACTTGGCTTTGTAGAGAGGTTAAACCAAGAGCAAAAGCTTATCTCAGCGCATAGATGTGGCACTGTGTTTGGTAGCTAATAGGAATGTAATGGAGGAGCATTTTAAGGGAGAAAGGAGTAAGAAGTGGTGCATGTTTCAACATTACCCTGTTACCAGCTTTCCCTTCAGGGAAAAGTCCTATATTGGGCTATTGCTGAGGACTGGGAGTTTTAGAAGGAAGTGAGAGAAATAATATTGGAGTGGAACAAAGCAAAAGAACAAAGATGAACAAACACTCATAATTAGTACAATTGAATAATTATAATTGAGCAATGTTCCAAATGCAATTAACAGAATAAATTTTTTTGGCTTGGGATGAATGGCATAAGGTTTAGTCAATGTTCTGGTTGAAAAGATATGTTTTCAGAACGTCCATGGGGAAAAACAGAGAAAGGTGTCACAACACTGATGTCCTGGAGAGGAATTCCACCAGATAACCAGGTAACTATACTGTGCAACAGTACTGCTTGTTAGGTTCATCATTGTGGTCAGTTTTGAGCAGATGGTGTAGAAATACATTCCTGCTGTTACCTTGTATATATATGATTAGCATGCTTCCATGCAACAGAGCTAGAATTTGATACAAACTTTCCTACCATGTTTGTCTGTATGCATAAAAGAGAGAGTCAGTTCTTCAGTGTTTCATTCTAATTTTACCAAACTTAGAACTTCAGCATCTCTATAATGCAATGAGGAAAATGGCATTGATTTCCATTTTTTAGTTTCTAAGATGCCCTGTCGTTTTTGCATTACCAGTCATGTCTGAGGATATATGACAAATGTATTTTCTACAGAAGACTTTCATATAAATTAACAGGTTCAAAAGTCTGAGTTTGCTTGAGGCCTTATTCAGTACACAATACTCAGTTATTTTCTGGTGCCCAGTAATATTTGCTCAATAGATCTAAAATTACTAGGAAGGTATGTTAACATCTCAGCTGATTATTTTAGAAGAACTAACTGGCATAATGACAACTTGTTGAATGCCTGATACAGATACTTTACCCATTGATCTATCTGATACAGATACTCCATCCATTTATCTACCTGGTGCAGAGTAGTAGAATTTCTACAGTGCTGGGATAGTATTTGTTGACATGAACCCTTTTAAAATTTTCTGATTTCCATATACAGAAGAAAAGCTTGCAAGATAAAATATTAACAAATGTATAAAGTATTCATTGTTTTTGTTGTATTTCCCCAAAGTGACACCTAGTGGCAATGCAGAGGCTCTCAGAAAGAACGACAACACTGTATGTGTGCCTTTTAGATGAGGTCATCTTTACATTTCTTATAGAACTTTGTTTACATGGCTAGACTGTAGGGGACTTTCCATACATTTCACTGTGTGTGTGGCTGGAAGTTTAAGAACTTTTCAAGCAGTCTTAATAGCAGAATTCCATCATTGTCAAATGGATATGTAAGTACACTTTGTTCTTCTTCACAACAGAAACCTGGAAACATGACTTCTTCACTTTATGATTAAAAACATAATAATGCAGCCATTATTTTGTTCAACCTTCTCTGTTAAAACCTAGTCTACAAGTGTAGCAGCATGAGGTGATTGAGTGCTGAGGTGGTAAGGTGGGCTGTATTACTTTGGATTACAGATAGAGGACCTATTTTATGAATTCACTTATCTATTAAAAAACAAACAAACCACCACCTCCCTTCAAGTTAGAGTGCACAATGGTGGCCTCCAGATATTTTCAGCCTACCTTAGTTCAACCTTAGTTAAAATACCCAATGGAGATTTATGGGAGCATCTGTTCAATAGCATCTGGAGGGTGACACTCCCCCCAGGACTAAAAATCAAAACAGCACAACAGGAAGAAGGTTTTAGCATGGCTGGCTTTCTGCTTTTCCTTAGTTCTTTTTAAATGTATGTTTGTATGTACAGTATATCACTGAAGTGAGGACACTCCCTCACATTTCATAACATGTACTGTGGCATACTGAAGCAGAGCATGATCCCCTCCCTTCAAAGACTGAGCCACAGGGCAGAATTCCAACATGACAACGACTCCAAACACACCTCCAAAATGACCATTGCCTTGCTAAAGAAGCTAAGGGTAAAGGTGATGGAGTGGCCAAGCATGTCTCCAGACCTAAAATCTATTGAGCATCTGTAGGGGAATCTTGAAATGGAAGGTGAAGGTGTGCAAGGTTCTGACATCCATCAGCTCCATGATGTCATCATGGAGGAGTGGAAGAGGACTCCAATGGCAACCAGTGAACCTCTGGTGAACTTTATGCCCAAGAGGGTTAAGGCAGTGCTGGAAAATAATGGTGGCCAGACAGCAGTTTAGACATTAATGGCTGTGTGTTGCATCATTTTGAGGGGACAGCACATTTACAAGCTGTATACTCACTGCTTTACATTGTAGCCCAGTGCCATTTCTTCACTGTTGTCACATGAAAAGATATACTAAAATATTTATGAAATGTGAGGGGGTGTACTCACTTCGGTGATATACTGTATGTATGTATGTATGTATGTATGTATGTATGTATGTATGTATGTATGTATGTATGTATGTATGTATGTATGTATGTATGTATGTATGTATGTATGTATGTATGTATGTATGTATGTATGTATGTACTGCATTTCTCTACTGCTGATTGTGCAAAGCATCACTCTAAGCGGTTTCCAGTAAGACAACGTGACAAACCCTCAACTCCATATATCAACATTGTTGTTGTTGTTTAGTCATTTAGTCGTGTACAACTCTTTGTGACCCCATGGACCAGAGCACACCAGACCCTCCTGTCTTCCACTGCCTCCCAGAGTTGGGTCAAATTCATGTTGGTAGCTTCAGTGACACTGTCCAACAATCTCATCCTTTGTTGTCCCCTTCTCCTCTTGCCTTCACACTTTCCCAAAATCAGGTTCTTTTCCAGGTAGTCTTCTTATGAGATGGCCAAAGTACTGGAGCCTCAGCCCAGGACCTGTCCTTCCAGTGAGCACTCAGGGTTGATTTCCTTCAGAATGGATAAGTTTGTTCTCCTTGCAGTCCAGGGGACTCTCAAGAGTCTCCTCCAGCACCACAATTCAAAAGCATCAATTCTTTGGCACTCAGCCTTCTTTATTGTCCAGATCTCACTTCCATACATGGCTACTGGAAAAACCATAGCTTTGACTATGTGGACCTTTATTGGCAAGGTGATGTCTCTGCTTTTTAAGATGCTGTCTAGGTTTGTCATCGCTTTCCTCCTAAGAAGCAAGCGTCTTTTAATTTCGTAGCTGCTGTCACCATTTGCAGTGATCATGGAGCCCAAGAAAGTAAACTCTGTCACTGCCTTCGTATCTTCCCCTTCTATTTGCCAGGAGGTGATGGGGCCAGTGGCCGTGATCTTAGTTTTTTTGATGTTGAGTTTCAGTCCGTTTTTTGCACTCTCCAAAAATATCAACATTAAACACCTCTAAATAGTGAAGACAATAAGTCATGTTTTGGTAAGCATAACAAAACATTCAAAAGTTGTATCCTTCCATTAAGGATATTCACGGCAATTTTTTCTTCCATTTTTGGGTTCTTTCAGGGGCACCTGCTTTCTTTTTCATATTTTTTTATGCACCAATCATTTCTTTCATGTTTCCCCATTTATATTTCAGGGACTCGTGAACCCTTAAAAGCTACTACCAAAAAGAAGAGGTAACAGAGAATGTCAGTTCCACAAGCAGACAATAGTATATAAGAAAACAAAATTGGTAGTAGTAAAACACCCTAAAATTAAAAAAGAGAAAGAAAATATACTATGTTCAAAGCTACCTACCTTTTTGTGTTTCACTGACCTGGAACCAAGGGATGCTGCCAGCCTAAAATTAGTTTGAATTTAAAGGGCTGTTCCAAGATGGCAAAACTGAAAGGAACATGAGTAAGATTGGAACTTGTAGTAGAAGGCCTAGAATAGAAAATGAGGGAAATTCAGCTCCAGGTAGCTTGGAGTTACAGTAAATAGTAACTAAAAGTAATACATATTTGTTCAACATTATAGGACAGTTTCTGCTTTCACTAAGACAACTATGCATATTTCATGTAGCTCATCTACCATGTAATTAATATAGCCTTTGACTTCAGAGTGGCTAGCAAAGCATGTATGAAAACACAGGAAAAACACGAGCACTCAAAACGAACACCCATACTCCCAGCAATTCCCCAGAAGCAATACCAGAACAAGATCTCAAAATGTGCAACACTTAAGATTTGTAATTGAACTAAGTCAGAAAACAAACCAAATGTCTCAGAAGTCAGGTCCAGAACCAGAAAAAAATGTATACCACACACACACAAACAGAGGCAAGATCCTTTTCCCCTTCCACCTTTGAGTGCAAAGAGAGGTTGGTGATTGCTGGGTCTTGTGAAACAGTAGATGTTGTAGTGCAGGCCTTATTGCTGAAAAGGGTTGGTCCCCTGTACAAGGTGATATTCTGTTAATAATGGCCTCTGCTGATAGCCATAGCCTGCGGAGAGAATTTGATGTCCAACAAGACAGACTTCTGGAAATTCTGGCATCACATTATTTAGGGCCCTATTAATGTAATAATATAGGTGTGTCTATATATAAGTAAACCCCACTGAGTCAGTAAGAGTCACTTCTTGATAAGTATGTGTAGAAATATCTTAAATGATAACCAGCATCTCAAGATGGGGCTGGAAACAAAGGGAGTGCCACTAAACCTGCTGCAATATTGGTTTCATATATTAAAAAATGTCATAAATTTCCAAAAATCTGGGCTACAGTAAGCTGTATGAACTGACAGAATAAAGAATGAAGAGGTGCTTCCTCAGACAAGAAAACAAAAACAAATAGTGTTGGTTATTAAAAAATTCAATAGATCTCACATCTTGGGCACAAAATTCATCATGCCAAATATATTGCAGAACATTATTGAGGGGAAGTTTGAAGGTGAAAATGGAGGAGGTATATTTCTTGAACGAGTATCATCAGAGACTGGCTGAACCTCAATAGAGAACATCTCATCCATACAGTGAGAGATAGGTGGAGGCATGCCATGAGGGCAGACAACTTCAGCAACTGAGACAACACCCAGAGACACAGAGAACCCCTCCAAGACCCTTTTAAAGGGTAGCTTCATTTGAAGCATATCACAGTCATATAATCCTGAAGAGCCCAGGCCATATGTTAAAAAAAAAAAAGGCACAACACAGTTGATGAACCAGGTGGAAAACAAATCATCTGTGTTCTTTTGCAGGCCTGCTTAGCTCGAACATTCCTCCTGTGTCCTACTTGGTGGTGAACAGTGTCTTTCAACCTGTTACTCAGTGTTTTTATAATAGTCTTGGAAACATGACCATGAAAGCGGGGAAAGTCCCTAGGTTTCCTTGTTTTCTCTCAATCAGGGGGATTTCCCATTCTCCTGAGAGCACAATGCAATTGCTGAGTTGTTTCAGGAGACTTTATTTTAATTCCTTGTCTGCTTTAGCTTTGCAGTATTTCTGGCTCATAGCTCCTTCACTTGGGGATATCTATTACATGAGTGATGTCTACATACAATCTCTTTGTTATGTGAAAGCTGTTTTGTGCACGATAGTTTTGTGGTGATGGTCAGTGCAGACCCCCTCCCCACTCCTGAAGTGTGGTGTCCAGAACTGGACACAATACTCAAGGTGAGGCCTAACCAGTGCTGAATAGAGGGGGACTAGCACCTCACGGGATTTGAAAATTATACTTCTATTAATGCAGCCTAAAATAACATTTGCCTTTCTTGTAGCCACATGTACATCCTGTCCATAGCATTCCCTACCCATATCATAGAATTGTAGAATTATGAAGTTCGAAGGGGCCTATCAGGTCATTGAGTCCAACCCCTTGCTCAGTGCAGGAATACAAGTCAAAGGATATCTGCCAGCTGGTTGCCTAAATTTCTCCTGAATGCCTTCAATGTTGGAGCACTCACCACCACTCAAGGTAATTGGTTCCACTGTCTTATTGCTGTAACAGGATTTCCCCCCCCTGATAATCAATCTAAATCTGACTTCCTGTAACTTGAGCCTATTGTTGTGTGTCCTACACTCTGGGATGATCAAGAACAGATCCTGTTGCTTCTCTGTATGACAGCCTTTCAACTATTTGAAAAATGTTGTTGTTGTTGTTGTTGTTGTTGTTGTTGTTGTTGTTAATTATTAATTATTAGATTTAGATTTAGATTTAGATACTGCCCATCTGGCAATCAGGGCCACTCTGGGCAGTTCACAACAGATAAACAAACAACAGAATAACAAAATAATACATATACAAAATAATAATAATACAATTGGGACATAAATCAAATATCATAAAGTGCAGCAAAAACAAATGCAATACAATAAATTACAATTAAAAGCATAAAATATAAAAGACAAGGAGCATGGTGGTGTAGTGGACGATATTTCAGCACTCTTGTATCATACAGTTGTTTGTTCAGGGAAGGCCTGCTTAAATAGCCAGGCGTTTAACAGCTTCCTCAATGTCCCCAGTGAAGGGGCCAGGCGGACTTTGGGTGAAAGAGAGTTCCATAGCTATGGAGCTACCACTGAGAAGGCCCAATTTCTAGTGGTTGTTTTCCAGGCCTCTCTCAGAGTCAGAACTCTGAGCCGCCCTGCCTGGGATGATCTTATAGGGCTGGCAGACCTAACTGGAAGGAGGCGCTCGGCAAGATATCGAGGTCCCAAACCGTTTAAGGCCTTCTAGCTTAGTACCATCACCTTGAAACTGGTACGGAAGCGAACAGGAAGCCAGTGTAGGGCTGCCAGGGTGGGGGATATGTGTTGTTATTTCCTTGTCCCACTCAATAATCTGGCTGTGACATTCTGGACCTGTTGCGATCTCTGTAGTAGTCCCAAGGGCAACCCCATGTAGAGGGCATTGGAGTAGTCTAATCTCGAGACTACCAGTGCATGAACCAGCATGGTGAGGGACCGGGTGTCAAGGTAGGGGCACAGCTGGGCTACCCACTTTAGGTGGAAATAAGTGAAATGGACCACATACCTGTGATGCCATTGATAGCGCTGGGTCCAGAAATACACCCAAGCTATGCACCTCATCCTTTGTGGAAAGAGTAAATCTCCTGAAAGACAGGGAGGCACCCAGACCACAGACACTAGGAGCCCCCATCCGCAGGATTTCTGTCTTGTCCAGATTCAGCCTTGTGTCTCCCCTAAGCCTTCTTTTCTCAAGGCTAAACATGCCCAGTTCTTTCTCATAGGGCTTTGCTTCCAGTCCCCTGATCATCCTTGTTGTTCTCCTCTGAATGTGTCCCAATTTGTCAGCATCCTTCTTGAAGTATGGTGTCCAGAACTGGGCACAGTACTCAAGATGCAGCCTAAAATAGCATTCGCCTTTTTTGTAGCCACGTCACATTGTTAGCTTCAGCTTGTGGTCTATGACAATTCCAAGGTCCTTCTCACTCACAGTATTGCTGAATCAGGTATTCCCCATTTGTAACTGTGCATTAGGTTTCTTTTTCCTAGGTGCAAAGTGCCGGGAAATCCAGGAATCTTTGTACAACTCTGCACTTATCCCTGTTAAATATCGTTCTGTTTATTTAGCCCAGTGCTCTAGCTGATCCAGATCATTCTGAATGTTGTTTTAAATGCTTTGTTAATTAGATATTCATGCATTCAGACTGCTGGAGACTAACTCATACCTCATGATGGGTACCCGTATATGTACTTCAAAAGTAAGTTATACTGGAATCAGTGGTGCTTGCTGCTAGATAAATGCATAGAGGAGTGTAGCCTCTTTTTCTTAGTCACTCTGCTATGCCACACCAAGTGACATGGAAGAAACACAGCTTGAAATAGTTAATTTTTTTGGGGGGGCGGGGTTGGAAATAAAACAGATTCCTGAATTTTGCAAGAATTCTGAAGTTTGCAAGAAGTACTGTTCACAAGCTATGGGAAGGAAGTGAAAGACATTGAATCATAGAATCATAGAATCATAGAAAAGTGAAGTTAGAAGGGGCCTATGAGGCCATTAAGTCCAACCTCCTGCTCAATGAAGGAATACAAATTAAAGGATATTGGCCTGGTGGTTGTCTAAATTTCTCTCGAATACCTCTAGTGTTGGAGCACTCATCACCTCTTGAGGTAATTGGTTCTGTTGCCACACTACTCTAATAGGGAGTTTTTCCTGATATTCAGCTGAAATCTGGCTTGCTGTAACTTGAGCCCATTGTTGTGTATCCTGCAGTTTGGGATGATTGAGAACAGATCTTGCCTCCCCTCTTTATGACAGCCTTTCAAATATTTGAAAAGTGCTATCATGTCACCCTCCTCTGAACATGTTCCAATTTGTTAGCATCCTGGGAGAAGCACAGAAAAAAGTCACCTTTCAGCTGACAGTAGCAGCCCAGGTTTATATGAAAAAGAAAGTAATGGCAGATCAATTTTGTGTTTGGGCTGGCAAAATACAATTACTGCACCGATGATGTTAAAAGTTTTAAACATTTTCTAAAGAAACGAACACTAGATGGTGCTAATGAGCCTTTTACAAACCTAGAAAAGTCCTGAAGCAGAGATCAATTTACTGGTTTGTATCATTGTCCTTCTGAATTCAAACATTACCTCCTCATCGTAATTACCCATTTCATTAGAATTTCTCCAGTGAATGATATAGCAACATTATGGCTGTATTTTGACTTATAACTGATTGATAATTATAGGAAAATATTTTAAATTCATTTTTTCTTATTTTTTTTCTTTCTGTCTAAAAAGCTGAAAGTATTCTGGATCAGACCAAATATTAATATCTGAGGGGTCTGAGGTAGTTGTCTATTCAAGCTGATGGTCAATTTCCCAAAGGAGAGGTAACATGGCTGGTCTCAGAAACAAGGCAATCAGATTGTGGAACTTACCCAGAGATAGACAAATGTGTGTTTTGGGGCTACAGCTCCCAGTAAGCAAAAAAGCACAAATCTGCTCATTTCTAAAAGTAACGCTTGAGAGAAGGCCAGCTAAGATGAATTTGGTTCCTGAGATCAGTCTTTCTCTACCCTTTTTTCTTTTTTCTTTTGGTCACAGACATAAACACAGTATGAAAGAACTATAGGCCGAATCAGGATTGTACAAATTGCATAATAAACCTTATAAGATTGTACACGAAGAATTGGTTCCAGTCTGTGCCCCACTTCACATGTGTCAGGGCCCCACAGGGGATGATATGACCCTCTGTTGAGAATGGCTGCCCACCAAAATCACCTGGGCTGCACAAGCTGCAGTACCACATTCTGGCCATTGTCTGGGTGGCACTGCAGTGCAGCACAAGATCGAGTCAATAACAAATCACTCTTCAGTACTGCCTTCCTGCTTGGGAGAAACTGAGTTTCCAAATGTCACTATTTCAGACTACAACTTCCAGCATTCATGCTAGTCCTGCCTAGAGTTCATGCAGGTCTGTCAATAACAAATTCCATTTGATCCGTGATCTTATTGAAGAAGAGAAGGCAGACCTGGCATGTATTATAAAGTCTTCGGTGGATGATCTGGGAGGGGTTTCCCTCTCCCAAATGTGCACCCCCCCGGTTTATACTGTACAACATTGTGGCAGATCAGAGGGGTGGTGGGGGCTGACCATAATTTACAGATATTCCATTTGTGTCTCCAGGACTGCCTTGCTTTCTAGAGTGTGCACCTGATAAGAGATGGATTTGGGGTAGAGCTGGAGTACATCTCTCCCTGCAACCCAGCACTCTCCCTACTGGAACTGCCAAGTTCATTTTGGCAGTGATGTTCAGGTCCCCAGACTATTGATAGCCAGGGACTTCAACATCCATATCAAATCAGAACTGTCTGGCTCAGCCCTGGAGTTCATGGAAGCCATGACAGCCATGAACCTATCCAACATGTCACCTGCCCCACACATTCAGCTGGCCACACTTGAGACCTGGAGTTCTTGACTGCACAGGGGGAGAGTAATGTGAGTGTGTGGAAAATGAGCTCTCACTCACGGTCAGGGACAGATCACTTCCTGTTAAAATTTAACCTGTCTATGGTGAATCCTCTGCACAGAGACAGTGGACCAGTGAAATTGGTCTGCCCTCACAGGCTTCTCAACCTGGAACAGTTTTGGGAGGCAAAAATTGAGGCAATCCATACTTTGATTCCACCAGCAGATAGTTGACCTGGGGGTGGCCATCACTGCACCACCTCTCTCTGCTTGTTTGGTTCAGTTTGACTCGATATCAGTGAAGGAAGCCTCCAAGGTGCTGGAGAGTTGATGGCCTACCACCTCCTTGTTTGACTTTTGCCCAGCTTGCCTGATAAAAGATACTAAGGAGGCTATGACACATTGGGTCATGGATACTGTAAATGCATGCTTGAGGGAGGGCATTCTTGCTCCACACATTAAAGAAACCACTGTCTGACCAATAATAAAACCGGTCAGATAATGCCCCCAGTTGACTTTGGACAATCTTAGTAACTACTGCCTGATTGTCAACATACCATTCCTGGGCAAGGTGATTGAGATGGCAATGACAAACCAGCTGCAGGCATACCTGGAGGAGCAGGATTGCCTTGATCTGTTCCAGTCTGGATTCAGGCTGAGATGGGCTAATGAGATGGCACTGGCTGTGTTGTAGGATGACTTTTTAAGGGAGGCTGAAATGGGCAGATGTACTGGAATGGACCAGGGCAAACCGGCTCAAACTGAACCCAGACAAAAAAGAGGCCATGTTTGGGGGGGGGTGTAAAAAAGTTGAAAGGTGGGTGTCACATACCGCACTGATGGTACCTGTCTGTCATGGGTTTGGAGGGAAAGTTCCATCCTATGGGGAGTGGAAGGCGGGACATCAGGGGGGAGGAGCTGTACTGTATATATTTGGGGGAAGTCCTTCGTAAGCGGAGCTGACGTGGAGAAGTGGAGTTGGAGTCTGTGGGTCAGACTGGGTACAACTGTTCGTCAGATAGTACATACCTGATAGGTTCAGGTTTCTATCTAGGTAGCCAGAACTGATAGGTTCAGGGTCTGTGCGTTACCTTAAAGTGTTCCGTGGGAACCAATCTGTTGTATGTGTATGATTGGGACTATCCCAAGTTCCAGTATCCTATTTACCTGATCCTTTTATTTACCCTGTTTGTTTTTTCAATAAACCTTGTTCTTTTGTTTATTAAAATCCATTCCTGGTCTGGGTGACTTGGTAGAGCGAATGGTTGGTGGCAGCCTAACTACAGGGTGGGATACTCCAGTAGGTCTGGGGTTGCTACATTTGTTGGTGTCCAGCGGGTGGGATACGACTGGTCCAGTTGCCCAGTGGTCCAGCAAAGCCTTGGCTAGTGTGCCCAGAGCAAGGGGGGTCTAGTCAGGGAAAATCTGAGGGCACGTAGGTAATCTTCTAGGCTTACCTCACGGGGAGGTAGGCTAGTGGAAGAACGTGCAAACTCAGATTGGGGGACTAGATTAGGGAGCTCTGAGGCAACCCGTTTTGGCGGGAAAGGGCTGAGGCAAAGCTGCGTGAAGTAACAGTGATCTAGCCTGTCTGCTGAGAGGCCTAGCAGAGGGGGTGGATTCTGTCTGGCAACAGTTGCAAGTGGGTGCTGGAGGGACAGCAGCAGTCTATAGAAGGCTGTTTCTGAGGCAAAAGGAAAAAAGTCGTCGTTTTATTTTGAGGCGTGACTTTTGAAGGCAGCCTGTTCTGGGGGGATTATGCCCTTGACTCGAAGCCAAATGGCAGAAATGGGGGAAGTGAGAGAACCACAGGGAGACCAAGGTTCTGAGGAGGAATTTGGCTCAGTGCAGGATGAGAGCACGGGAGAACTGACCTCAGAACTCAGAAAAATGCTCCTAGCCCAACAGCATGAACTGAGGGTGAGGGAAATGGAGGAAAGGGAAAAGGAGAAACAAAGACAATTTGAAATGGAAAGGGAAGAGAAACAAAGACAATTTGAAATGGAAAGGGAAGAGAAACAGAGACAGTTGGAGTTAGAAAGAATGGCGTTTGAGCTGAAGAAGCTGGAAATAATGAGTAGAAATAGGAATAACAATAATAAGGAGGGGAACCCAGGGAATGGGGAAGGCAGCCTGTCTAAAACTGACTTGAAGAAATTCCCTGTGTACAACAAGGGAGATTGCCCTGAGGTGTTCTTTTCCCTCGTGGAAAGAGCGTTTGTGGACTTCTCAGTAAGGGAAACTGAGAAGATGACCATTATGCGATCTTTAATCAGTGGCAGCCTAGCAGAAGTCTATGCAGAGATGCCAGTGGAACTGCTGAAAGACTTCGCTGAGTTTAAAAAACTGGTGTTTGCCCGGCATGGGATAAATGCTGAACAGCTGAGGCAAAGATTCAGGTCACTCACAAAAAAACCAGAGCAGACTTTTACCCAAGTGGGGGCCCAACTGGTGAGGCTGCTAGAGAAATGGCTGTCTCAGGAGGGGACAGAGACCTTCCAGCAGCTCAAAGACCTGATAGCGCTGGAACAATTTTATTCAGTCCTGCATGGGGAACTAAAGTTCCATGTGAGAGAGAGGAAACCTAAATCTGTGACAGAAGTGGCGGAGATCGCAGATTTTATTTCCCAAATAAGGAAGCCCTTAGGTGCTGAGGGGAAAACTGTGGGTAAGCCCAAAGAAACCTACAGCCGGTACTCTCAGGGACCAGGGAAAAACCAGCAAGGGGGAGGGGCCCATGTTGAAGGGAAGCCCTCTGACATGAAACCACCAAGACCTCAGATTTTGGAGGGAAAACCAAAAACAGATGAGAAAGACTCCAAGTACAGCAGAAAATGTTATTTCTGTCAAGGAAAGGGCCATCTAATCTCAGAGTGTGAGAAATTAAAGCAGCTAAAGGGAAATTTGCCTCATGATTTGTGTGGAACCAAGCCAAAAGCTGTGTTCTGTGTCCAGACAGAGCAAAGCTCCTTGCCACTGAGGGAGCCTGTTGCCATGGCGACTCACTCTGGACCAGTTACATCTGCTGATCAGGCTGGGGAAAATGGTCCTCTTGTGGAGGTCAAGCGCTGCTTACTAGTTAGGACAGATTCGCAATTGTTTGAGGCCGCTGGGGTGGACGTAGGAATACTTGACCATCAGTATAGGGGGCTAAGGGATACTTGTTCCCAGGTGACCCTGTGCCATCCAGACATTATTCCTAGGAAGCATATAATCCCAAATGAGAGCCTGAAGGTGGCCGGGATTGAGGGGCAGGTGATCTCCCTGCCAGTAGCTGAGGTACCTGTGAGCTTTCAAGGCTGGAGGGGAGTTTGGCGTCTAGCGATTTCATCGACTCTGCCAGCAGCCGTGCTCGTGGGAAATGACCTGGCTGAACATGTGAAACGGGTGCTAGTGATTACACGCTCACAAGCTACCACGGGGACAGTTCAGGGGGGTACTGAAGAGCCCGAGGCTGAAGCAGATGAGGGTAGTCCCGAAGCTGTGGCAGAAACCTTAACCACAGTCAGCAAATTTGGCCAAGAGCAAAAGGCAGATGCCACTCTCCGAAAGTGTTTTGAAAAGGTGACAGACACCCAGCTAACACCTGAAACCCCAGCGAGATTTCACGAGAAAAAGGGAATTTTATATAGAGAGACCCTGATGAATGTCTCAAAAGGGGGAGATGGGATCAGAAGTCAGCTAGTGGTACCTGAAAAGTATCGCCCCATGATCTTACAAAGGGGGCACTCTGACATGTTTGCTGCGCACTTGGGGGTGAACAAAACACAGCAGAGAATCACACAAAATTTTTACTGGCCTGAAATAGGGAAGCAGATCAAGGAGTTCTGTAAACAATGTGATGTGTGTCAGAGGCAGGGGAATAACCGTGACAGGACCAAAGCGAAGTTGTGCCCTTTGCCTGTGATTGACACCCCGTTCAAATGTATAGGAGTGGATATTGTGGGACCTTTGCCCAAGGCCATAAAGAGGGGGAACCGGTTCATTCTCACCATTGTGGACCATGCCACGAGGTACCCCGAAGCCATTCCCTTGACTAACATCGAAACTAACACAGTGGCAGATGCCTTGGTGGGGTATATGTCCAGGATGGGATTTGCCTCAGAAATAATCACAGATTTGGGCACATCGTTTACATCAAAGCTCATGAAACGGTTATGGCAAATCTGTGGAATTAAACACAAGGAAACCACTGCCTATCACCCCGAAAGTAATGGGTTAACGGAGAAGTTCAATGGGACTCTGATGCGCATGATTAGGGCTTACTTGGCGGAGAATCCAAACAATTGGGACCAGAAGCTGCAATCCCTTTTGTTTGCTTACCGATCAGTGCCCCAAGCCAGTACCGGGTTCAGTCCGTTTGAACTTTTGTTTGGGAGAAAAGTAAAAGGTCCACTTGATTTAATCAAACAGAATTGGGAGCAGATCACCCAGGGTAACCCACAAGATGTTGTGACGTATATAGACACTTTAATGAATGACCTGAAGAGGAACCTAGAGCTAGCAGCAGAAAACCTGCAAGCTCAGAAGGTCAGACAGAAAACCTGGTATGACCAGAAAGCCAGGGAGAGGCACTTTAACCCAGGGGAGGAAGTGCTTTGGCTTAGGCCCTGCAAAGAGAACAAACTGCAGCTCAAATGGGCAGGACCATACAGGGTCATTTCCAAGATGTCGGACCTGAACTACCTTATAGAACAGGAGGAACACCAAGCACGGAGGGTGGTACATGTGAATGCCCTGAAACCCTACTACAGAGGGGAACAGAGGGTTTTATTTGCCATAAAAGCAGCTGAGAGTGAGGAAGCTGAATTGCCCTTCTGGGAGGGTAGAGGGGAAGTGAAATACAACCCAGATGAGGTGAAGATCAGTCCTGCACTCACCCAAGACCAGCAGCAAGAACTAAAAGTGCTGCTCACTAAATATCATAAGGTTTTTTCAAATAAGCCGGGGATAGTGAAGGGAGTGATGCATCGGATCCACACAGGGGATGCAACCCCGCAAGCAGTATCCCCATACCGAGTGACGGGACCCTATAGGGACAAGGTGCGGAAGGAGCTGGACGAGATGCTTAGGGAGAACATAATCGTCCCCTCTTCTAGTCCTTGGTCCTCTCCGATAGTCCTGGTGGACAAGCCTGATGGGAGCATTAGATTTTGTGTAGATTACCGGAAATTAAACCGCGTAACCACTCCTGATGCCTACCCAATGCCCAGGCTAGACAACCTGATTGAAACCATAGGGGGTTGTCGGTTCATTTCATCGTTGGACCTAGTAAAGGGTTACTGGCAATTAAGGATTGATCCCAGGGATCAGGAAAAGACCGCATTTTGCAGCCCTTTCGGTCTATATGAGTTTAGAGTCCTTAGTTTTGGTCTCAGAAATGCACCAGCCACATTCCAAAGACTGATGGACCAGACCTTAGCAGGGCTCAGTGACTTTACTGTGGCCTACATTGACGATATAGGGATCTTCAGCAATACCTGGGAAGATCACCTGAAACACCTGGAGATAGTGCTGCAGAGGTTAAGTGCAGCAGGGCTGACAGTAAAGGCAAGCAAGTGTCAGCTGGGTAGCCCAGAAATAAAATACTTGGGTCACATAGTAGGGGGAGGAGTGATCAAACCCCTAAAGGCCAAGATAGAAGCCGTTCGTGATTGGCCCAGACCCAACACCAAGAAAAAAGTCAAATCATTTCTTGGGTTGGTGGGCTACTACAGAAAGTTCATCCCGAGGTTTAGCGAGATGGCGACTCCGCTGACCGATCTGACGCGGAAGAAGACTGATGACCGCATCCCGTGGACCAGCGACTGTGAGGAGGCGTTCCAGAGGTTGAAGGAGGCGCTCATCCATTATCCAGTGCTGCGTGCTCCCGACTTCGACCGGGAGTTCATCATCTACACCGATGCGTCTAACAGCGGGGTAGGAGCAGTTCTTTGCCAGGAGGATGAAAATGGTGACCAGCATCCAGTGTCCTACCTGAGTAGGAAACTCTAGAAAGGTGAGAGACATTTGGCAACCGTGGAAAAGGAGTGCCTGGCCATAGTATACGCGATTCAGAAGGCCAAACCTTACATCTGGGGAAGACATTTTGTTCTGTGCACTGACCACTCACCACTGCAGTGGTTAAAGACAATGAAAACCCATAATAGTAAACTTATGAGGTGGGCTTTAAACCTGCAAGATTTTGACTTTGAAGTGAAGGTGGTCAGAGGGACAATGAACTGTGTTGCTGACGCCTTGTCAAGAAGACCCGACGAGTGAAGACGGTGAAGAAACCATGGACTGTGTATATTGGTGACCAAAAGTTAAATGTACCTGTTTATTGAACAGGCGTGGTTTGTATTAATAAAGGTAACTTAATGTATTGCAAATATTAATGTATAAATGCATAAGTGATATGTTTGACCTAGAGTGAGTAAGTATGGGTTATGGGATTGTATTATAATGTATAACTGTTTATGTGTTTTGATCCTGGTTGTTTTTTTGGAGAAAAGCACTTTAGCTTTTCCCCCGCAAAACAACTTATAAAGGGGGGAGGTGTCACATACCGCACTGATGGTACCTGTCTGTCATGGGTTTGGAGGGAAAGTTCCATCCTATGGGGAGTGGAAGGCGGGACATCAGGGGGGAGGAGCTGTACTGTATATATTTGGGGGAAGTCCTTCGTAAGCGGAGCTGACGTGGAGAAGTGGAGTTGGAGTCTGTGGGTCAGACTGGGTACAACTGTTCGTCAGATAGTACATACCTGATAGGTTCAGGTTTCTATCTAGGTAGCCAGAACTGATAGGTTCAGGGTCTGTGCGTTATCTTAAAGTGTTCTGTGGGAACCAATCTGTTGTATGTGTATGATTGGGACTATCCCAAGTTCCAGTATCCTATTTACCTGATCCTTTTATTTACCCTGTTTGTTTTTTCAATAAACCTTGTTCTTTTGTTTATTAAAATCCATTCCTGGTCTGGGTGACTTGGTAGAGCGAATGGTTGGTGGCAGCCTAACTACAGGGTGGGATACTCCAGTAGGTCTGGGGTTGCTACAGTGGGGTTTTGTCACGGTGAGAACCAGTTGGTTTTCAGGCAAACTCCTGAAACTGACCAGGACCCCTTGGTTCCACACACCCCAAACCGAGGGGGGGGGAAGGACGGTCCGCTAGGAGAAGCGGCGTCTGAAGCAGCAGAGATGACAAAAGGGGGGAATGGGATCGGTGTAGGCTGGTTCCCCCTCCAAAGTCACATCTCAGTGCACAGACCGAGGAGGAAGCTATCTTGGCAAAGACTGAGAGAATGCAAAAGGATGTTGGAAATATCTCAACCAGAGACTCTGAGTAAGTTATAATTCTTCTTCAAGTAAGGAAAATCTCCATGGACCCAAATACTACACAGAAAAGAGATAGATATAAAGAATCAGTAAAATGGACTTTACCCTTTAAAAAATCTTACGGTAGAAGTGACCCTCCCCCCCACCTCATTTTGGATCAGGAGAATAAGAGGAGAGAAGGGAGAAAGGGAGAAGGGGAAGAAAACTACCTTGCCACGAAAGTAGAGGAATTTAACATAAAAGCCTTGCTCCTGTGACTATCGGAAATATCGATATTAAATCATCTTTACTTGAAAGCATTGCAGATCCTTTACATTTTTATTTTGGTGACTTGGTGACTGTGAGAACTTTCTACCCAGAGGGAAGCTCAACCCCTCTCTTGGATTGGACATGTAAATAAAACTGAGAAAGAAAAGTAAGGTTAAGCGACATCTGCTGATAAAAGACTTCAATATCACTCCTTAAAGAAAAAGAAAACAGCTGCTGACAAAAGACTTAAACAGCTTCCTTATTTACTTAAGAAAGGGGAGGGAAATCAATATGGCAAGAAAAGGTGGAAAAAAGATAACTCAGGGAGGATCACTGGCAGAGGAACAGAATCTCAGTGGGATATTGGGGCAAGAGTCATTTAGGGGCTGGCAACAGAGTATTCAAGAAATGTTATCAACAGGGCTAAAGCAACTACAAGGAGGCATGGCTCAGCTATGTGTTCAAATGAAAGTGTTAGGGATGCAATTGACTGATATTAAAAATAAATTACAGAAAATAACAAAAAATAACCAGAATACAGCATTTTTCTGTGTATAAAATGACACTTTTTCCTAAAATAATTAGAGAAAAAAATGAGAGTTGTTTTATACATGGTAGTAAGGAGGGAGAGAGCACCCCCTCCACTTTCTTTGCAAAAAGTGGAGGGGGAAAAGCAGCTTTATGCAAAGAAAGTGGAGTGGGAAAGCACTTTCCTCGCAAGAAAGTGGAGGGGGAAAGCATGAATCACTTTCCCCCTCCACTTTCTAGCGAGGGAAGTGCTTTCCCCTTCTACTTTCTTTGCAAAAAGTGGAGGGGGAAAGCACCTTTTTGCAAAGAAAGTGGAGAGGGAAAGCACTTTTCCCCCAAGAAAATGGAGGGGGAGAGCAGGAATCAAAGCACTTTGATCCCTGCCTCCCCCCTCCACTTTTTTTTGCAAAGAAAGAAATTTTGGATTAGAAAAGTGAGGGGTGTCTTATACATGGTGGCATCTTATACATGGAAAAATATGGTAGATGGAACATCAAAAAGAACACAAGAAAGACTAGATACCTTGAATACATAGATGGGAGAAGTGAAACAGGAAAGAAAGCAAGATGAAATTACTCTGTTTAATCTACAAATGGAAAGAGCCAATGCCATACTTATATTCCAGAATCTACCAGAAAAAAAAGGAGCAGAACTCTTCTGGTAGAACATTTTTGTTCTACCAGAACAAAAATACAGTGCAAGTGATTACTACCTATTTAGCATCGCTTATGGAGATTTGATCAGAGGATGTTCAATAAAATATTGACACAGCATGAAGAATTAATACAGTATACACCAGGAATAAAAATCTCCCCAGAGAAATTCATGTTAAATTTATGAGCAGGATCTTTCAAGATAAAGTTCTAAGAAATGTACAAGGCAAAGAACTTAATAGAAAATATACAGAAATTAAGATGTTGAAACATATTCCATGGCAAATAAGACAGAAAAGGAGACAATATGTGGAGCTGACATCCCTCTTGAGATCAAACTCAATTATGTATAAGTGGTTGGTGCCTGAAGGTTGCCTCTTTGAATTCAAGGAGCAGAGTTATTATATTAACTCAAAAAGGAAGGCAGAAGATTTTGTGAAAACAAAGGAAAAGTGGCTGGGCAGAAAAAAGCACATGAGAAATCAAGCGAATCATCAGGATCAGAGGCAGAAAGAAGCTTGACTAGAGCAGAAGAGCAAGCAAGAAGTTCTAAAGGAAAGTGCACTATAGAAACAAAAGGATCCAGGAGGAGGAAAGAAAACCTTAACAATAAAAATGGACTAAATGAATAAAATGATTAGACTGTAGGATATAATGGGTATAAAATGGTTGAATATTAATGATAAAAAATCAGTAACTATTAAAGAAAATGCAGATAATATGCTTTATAGATGATATATGATTTACTGATGGTATACAATGCCAACAAAATTTGAAAAATAATATAAAATGTTTTTAAATAGTGTGGGAAACATAAAACACAGGAGGAGACTTTTATTATGTTTGCTGGATATCGTGACAATTTCCCCACATCACTCCTGTCACTCATAGTCAGGATCTCATTTGCATGAGTCTATGAGAGGACTGGAGGGGCGGAGTCAGCGGATATATAAAGGAAGAGATAGGAAAAGAGAAAAATGAGAGAGATACAGAATTTGCAAATGGATAGTCAGATAGTCGGAGAGATAGTGAGAGAAGAGAGAGAAGGAACAGATACTAATAGAGATAAGCTGGTCAAGATAAACAGATAGAGCAGGGGGTGATTGATTATGTGGCAGGATATATGGTATTTTAATGATTTGATGGTGTACAATGAATATCTGAAGAACATCTGTGATTATGATTCGATTCGATACTCTTCAATAAATAAGTTCTGTTGGTAGTTACCAGACAGAATATATATAAAAAATATAATGTCTTTTATATTGTGGATAAAGGAAATCCACTGGTGGCAGTGAGGAAAAGAGAAGACTGAACCCTTTGTGAGGACACAACACATACCGGTAGGTGCATCAAAGGAGTGAACGTCACAATCGGTGACCGCTGGTGGGATGACATAGCAGGAGCTCTTTGTTTAGTGAAACAAGCAGGGACCACGTGGTAAACGTCACAAATATATAGGGAATAACTTCATAATTAGACTCGAAAGATTGCCTGGAAATTATAGAATGAAGAAGAATGTGAAGGTCCAACTAGGGCAGTGATGGTTAACCTTTTTGAGCTTGAGTGCCCGAACTGGAAAACAAAACAAAACCCAGTGGGCGGTGGTGGAAGTGGAAGTGGAAGTGGCGGCAGAAGGGGGAATCCTGGGCATGGAGGTGCTTCCAGATCCCAATCCGGATATGCCTCCAATTGTGCCCAGTCCCCGCCAGCACCAGCTGTCTGGATCCTGGCCCGCCACCTTTCATGGCACTAGCACTGTGGCTGCAGCCACCTCCTCAGGTTTGGCTGCCGGGGTTAGCGATCCAGTGACTTATGGCTCACGTGCCCACAGAGAGGACTCTGAGTGCCAGCTGTGGCATGCATGCCATAGGGTTGCCATCACTGAACTAGGGAAAAGATAGATTAGTAGATATAGTAATACTGGAAAAGTTGCTGTTTTTCTTTTTATCTCTCTTTCTAACATAAGTTGATGTTAATACACTATCTCACCCTCTGGTATTTTATCCTTTCCCTATCCATACCTACCCCCAACCCTAAATTCCCTTCCACATAATCCTATCCCAATTGAATAGAATAAAAATTAGATGAAAAAAAGTTGATGGGGGGTCCCTAGACTGGGTGGCTTGCCCTCCCACTTAGGGACAAAGTTTGGAATGTAGCCATAATTCTGGACATGGCTCTTTTCTAGGATGCCCAGATCGTAGCATTGTCCAGATTGGCCTTTAACCAGTTTGGGCTGATGCCTCAGCTCCACTCCACCTGGATGATGGCTCCTTCAGGACCTTGGTGCAGGTGTTGGCCATTTCCTGGATTGATTAATTCAGTGCTCTCTATGTGAAAGTTCCCTTGAGCCTGGTCTGGAGACTCCAGCAGATCCAGAATGCAGCAGCCAGACTGGTGGCTGGGGCGAGCAGATATGATTACATCACCCCAGTTTTGGCTTGCCTCCACTGGGTACCTGTGTAGTACCAGATCAGGTTCAAGTTCTTCAGTCTCATGTACAAAGCCCTCCACTTTTTGGGTCCACACTACTTGTTGGACCATTATGCCCCAATGTGAACTGCCCAACCCACCAGGTCATTGCAGACAAGGTTCCTCTGGGTAGCCACCCCAAGTGAGGCCCATAAATCTTCTACAAGACTTAGGGCCTTCGTCATGGTCGCTTCATCTTTGTGGAATCAGGTCCACTATTAATTAATTAACTACATTTATATCCCACGCAATTAGTAGCTAGGCTAGTACTCTGGGGAGCTAACAAAAAGGACACACAATCATAAACAATAATGATAATGATAAAAACAGTAGAACAACAAGATTTTCAACCTCACATGCTATCTGTAGTTGTTTGACTGGCAGGGACTTTTCTGGGCTGAGAAGACTGTCTGTCCAGCACTAACTAATTGTTCCTTCCAGATTTTGAATCCAAAGAGAAGCCTGCATTTCTGCTGCATGTGTTCTTTCCCTTACATTCATGGGTTGGTAGAAATTGTTTGTTTGCATTTGAGATCTTCAGTTGGTTGTTAGGATGAGTGCAGTACAGAAAACGGCACACACAAGTCTGTAATTTCAAGCAACTGTTAATAAAATGTTTTTATTCTTTTTCCTACAGAAGTCTCAGAGTGAGTTTGTCATTTAGTCGTTTAGTTGTGTCCGACTCTTCGTGACCCCATGGACCAGAGGACACCAGGCCCTCCTATCTTCCACTGCCTCCTGTAGTTGGGTCAATTTCATGTTGGTTGCTTCGCAGACACTGTCCAGCCATCTCATCCTCTGTCGTCCCCTTCTCCTCTTGCCGTCACACTTTCCTAACATCAAGGTCTTTTCCAAGGAGTCTTCTCTTCTCATGAGATGGCCAAAGTACTGGAGCCTCAGCTTCAGGATCTGTCCTTCCAGTGAGCACTCAGGGTTGATTTCCTTTAGAATGGATAGGTTTGTTCTCCTTGCAGTCCAGGGGACTCTCAAGAGCCTCCTCCAGCACCACAATTCAAAGGCATCAATTCTTTGGCAGTCTGCTTTCTTTATGGTCCAGCTCTCACTTCCATACATCACGACAGGAAAAACCATAGCTCTGACTATTCGGACTTTTGTTGGCAAGGTGATGTCTCTGCTTTTTAAGATGCTGTCAAGGTTCGTCATAGCTTTCCTCCCAAGAAGCAGGCGTCTTTTAATTTCATGGCTGCTGTCTCCATCTGCAGTGATCATAGAGTCCAAGAAAGTAAAATCTGTCACTGCCTCCATATCTTCCCCTTCAATTTCCCAGGAGGTGATGGGACCCAGAGTGAGTTATTGAGACTTTAAGTTTCAGTGAATGAGAAAGGGATGGACTCTGGGAAAGTTGTTGTTGTCTGTGGCCCTCTGTACTTCTACTGTATAGCAAAAAGGAATTTTATCAGAAATTTAGAACTCTGCAACACAAATCAGCACTTGGTCATGGAAACTAACTGATTTGTGGTGATGGTAAAACCATTTCTTAACTCACATACCTTAAAAATCCTGTTATAGTTTCTGTGAGTCAACTTGGTGGCACGTAATAACAACAAAGCATGTAAAGCTGTAAGGCAGCAGGAAAATCTTCAAATACTGTAATAAAAATAAGCCAACTGGGGAAATTTTGAAAAAGGTTATGTTCCCAATAGCAGGAAACTAATTTTACCATTACTTAAAGAGGTACTGGCTACTGGATTATTTATTTCTGAGCTCAGTTCATAGGGGTGGCTTTGACTTACAAAGGCATAAAGAGCTTGGGACCTGGGTGGCCCTCATTTATTTACCGACTGCACTTTTAGTCAACCCAGTAACCAACATTCTGTGGGTGATGTACAATATACTAAAAATACAAAGTATACACAGTAAAACAATGACTGAAGAATGAAAAGATATACAAATAACAGCAAAGAATAAACATACCATAGCAGAAGAGACCAAAATAAAAAAGATAAAAATTTACTATGACCTAACAGCACAGTACAGTGTACCTAAAATGCCTAGGGAATGATTATTATCTTTTTCAGAGAATTGGCTCGTAGTACACTGACTTGCTTTAGGTAAGGGAGATAGTAATGACGGGCCCAGTGTTCCTGGTTATAGCATCTCATTGATAGAATTCTCTCTCTACCCACTCTCCTCTTTCTTGAAAGAGCTGATGAAATGGCTGCTTACACAACATTATTGAGTTTACAAGCCCTCAATCAACGTGTGTGTGTGTGTGTGTGTGTGTGTGTGTGTGTGTGTGTGTGTGTGTGTGTGTGTGTGTGTGTGTGTGTGTGTGTGTGTGTGTGTTGTAGGTGGTGGCTGCTGCCAAAGAACACAATCCAAGATAGACTCACTGTGGAGGGTGTGGATTGAGCATAAGTCCCTTGTGCCAGCCTAACCTCCCTACTATTAGGCCAGCCTAACCCTCTGTGCTGGCTGATCTCCCATAGGAGAAGCCAGCCAAATGGCCCAAAAGGGGAGGTGAAGGGGAGGGGCAGGGGAGGGGCTGAGTTACACCAAATCCAAACCCCTGCTCAGCACAAACTCTGCACCCTTTCTGCCTGCACATTTGGGGGGGGGGGAAATAGTCCTATGCAATTTCCAGGACATGGATCCCAACGGGAGCTCCCATAATAATTAAGGCCCCAATCCTCCCACCTCTCAGGGAGACAAGCTCAGCTAATGTTAGGATACAGCACAACTAGCAACCAGTTGCAGCACACCACCACCAGTATATAAACCCCATTCAGGGAAGCCCTCACTCCGATGACAACACGTGTGTCAGGGGACTTGATCTCTCTGGCTACACAGCATGCACACCTTCCACTCAGAAGGAGACACTTCATGATGGGAAATGGCGCATTCTGCACTGAGCGCAAAAGTGGGGACTTAGTACAAAAAACCTGACCACACCACAAAGCATGTAAGACCTCTTTTCTAACATCCCTCTGCCTAGTCTCCTAACAGGTGGAGCCTTCCAGGAATGCATCTGCCAACAACCTGGGGCTTCCAGCTCCCAACAGAACACCCAGGCAAGTGAAGGGGAGAACGTCATGAAATGGCAATGTTGTTATTATCTGATGCATGCCTCTGGACTCCTCACTTATGTCTGTGCAGAGTGTACTTTAAAATATCTCATTACTAGCAGCTGGACACACACACACACACATATATACAGGTAAGTGGAGCAAGAAACAGCACCCCCCTTCCAGGTAAGGGGCTGAGTGACTGGAAAGGTGCATGAGTAATCTCCCTTTGTTTTTCTCAGGGCACTCTGGTTTCTCACTAGCAACAAAAAGGTTTGTGGTTCCCTTTCAGCACGGTCCTTGACTCACAAGTAGAATGCAAACAGGTGGAAAACAAACACCCATTCTCAGCTGTGTCATCTCCTTTCCATGCTCTGCTAGTGCTTTGACTGTTGTCTTTCTCCCATCCCTCTCCTTTCCACAGGCAGTTGTGCTTTAGGTGCAGCTGCCAAGCCACTCAGCCCTGTGTGACTGCAACCACAGAACTGCCTCAGCCCTGGTCTGCTTAGTCAGCTAGGCATCAGGTGCAGCACAGCTACACAAAAGCACTCTGCACACATCTCTTTGCTGTCTGTGTGCTCATTGTCTAAGATACAAGGGTGTTTCTGAGGGGAGATGCCAAGCACCTTCCTGGTGAGCCTGCTCAGTAAAATGCTATGTACTACAGCTCTGAATCAAGTTTCTTTATTCTTTTTATTACACATGGTAGCTTATGGCCATCCTCCTAGGGAAGGATATTGCAGGAAAAAGGGAGGGACATAAACCCAATTTTCATTCATAATATCAAGGGAAGGATGGGAAGGAACCCATGGCTTGTCTTCCACTGAGGGTGGGGGAGGGAGTGAAGAAGACGGGCTGGGGGAATGGGTTGACAGTGGAGCAAGGCTATGGTGGCTATCCAATCATGCCCCCTGAGGCTCAGGCAGCTGGGATGACAGTGGGAGGGATTCAAACTGTCCCCCCCAACTGTGAGTCACAAGGCTGATGGAATGAGGGGGACTCAGCTTGGCTTCAAGAAGGGAAGGGAAAACCTGAGTGCAGACCCTGAATGTTACCCAACTAGGAAAGAGAGCACGAGGATGGAAGGGGCCAGACCCTGGACTGTGTAGAGTGGTGTCAGATGGACTACAGACTCTATGATCCCCTGGAAAGCACAACCTAGGAACTGTTGCCTGAAGTACAACTCTGCACAGCTCTAATCACTATCCTTGCCACTAATCATGAGCAAGGGGGGGGGGGGAAGGGGAAGAGGGAGTAATGTGAGAACACCCCCAGAAGGAGGGTGGCATCACATACAGGGAGCTGGCAAGGAACAACCCTGTGGGCTCAGTTGGGGGCGGTCATGTGCAGATATCTGGGTCAGTGGTTCAGCGACAAGAAAGTGGGGAGAGGTCAGGGCTGGCCACGGTCATGCACTAGCTTGCTACCCCGCATTTTTATTCATTTAAATTATTTATATGTTGCCTTTCTCCTCAAAGGAGATGCGATGCTGCTTATAAACAACTGAACTATACAATGATCACAATAAAAACACTATAAGAACTATACTAAGGTATAGTTTTAAAGTGGGGGAGAGAGGTCTTGTTTAGTTCTCTTTTCTAATGTCAGTGGCCCAATCCACAGATCCACTGTACATCCCAACAGGCTGTGTATGTGCCCTGTGCATTTTGTTGTGGGACAAATAAACCATGCTCAATATATGTTGCCAGGTTAAAAAAGAAAAAGAGGGAAAAAACTATTTTAAACTAAGAGGCTGACTACACAGGCTGTTTAGCCTGCTGTTTGGAGCACTGCAGGGGTGGGCTGGGATGCACTCAAAGACACTGATCAGACAACATCTTTGCTAGAGCACACCAACCCACCTCCAGAGTGTTCCTACCCACACCTTTCTGGGTCCCTGTCAGGGGCTTCTACTTTTCTGGTGTGGGTAGGATCACTCTGGTTTGCAGCACTTCCAGGGCATATGATTGCTGGAACTGATCCGAAGCAACCCTTTCTCCATATCTGCTTCTGATCTTCTACCCAGACCGCTTCATTATTTCAGGCTTCATTGTTGTGAATGGCTACCCTGAGGAAGGCCTATTTTAATGTTTTTAAGTTTTAATATTGTTGTACACCGCCCAGAAGCCACTGGTAATGGTGCGGCTAAAAATATTGTAAATAAATAAATATAAATAACCAGGCCTTCTCGGTGGTGGCTGCAATGGAAGCATTATGGAACTTACTACCTGTTGAGGTACACCAGGCTCCCTCCCTTCCGCCCTTCAGGGTGCAGGTTAAGACAATGCTATTCAAAGAGGCATTCAGGAACAATCCTGAGATATTCCGACCCATCCTGAGTTTTTTTATATTATTCGATTTAGCTGTCGCTGTTGGGTAGTGATGGTGTATTTTTATGCTTATATCAGGTGGCTGAATAAAGGGAAGTATTTTTTTTACTGTATATAGATTATTGCTGATATGCTCCATAAGTTATAAAAATATTTTCTTTGCCTTCCATAAAGGTCAGGTCAAAAACTACATTCAACCAAAGCCACTGCTATGGATTTGACTGCTGATGGTTTCTTGAAGGCAAGGCAAGAAAAAACATGTTTTTAGATAACTGATGTAGCAAATCAGCAATAGTCTACATATAGTCAAAATGATTTTTCCCCACTTCCCCTGCCCTCTGCAGAACAGGAGAAGTGAAGGTTTGCCAGTATCTTGATATGACTTGCTTATTATGCCACTACTGGAACCATTTCCAAGTGAACAGTCAGGCTTGATTAGATCATTCTAATCAAGCCTGGCCATTTCCAAGCAGCCCACACTAGTTTGCTCCCTGCTGCTAGTGTAGCCATACCTTATTATAGCTGGGTGATTTCAATTCTATCTTGATCTACTAACTTATTTTTCTTTCACATATTCTCACGATAATTCTGGAAGTGATCTAGCATAAGACACACATTAGCTGGGAGGCATGTGTAATTATTTCTTTCTCCCTCTTTCTCTCTTTTTAATTGATGTTTATGGATTAATGTATATATGTTGCTGTTAGCCGCTCAGAGTGGTATAAATATACCAGATGGGCGGGATATAAATCAAATAAATAAATCAAATAAATCAAATAAATCAAATAAATAAATAAATAAATAAATAAATAAATAAATAAATAAATAAATAAATAAATAAATAAATAAATAAATAAATAAATAAATAAATAAATAAATAAATAAATAAATAGGATTAGAGTCAGCGGAAAAATGAGTGTCAGGGAATATGGAATAATTCTGATAAAATAGCTCTTGATGTCTTCATTCGTTGCTCTTCACAAACGCTTATTTACCACTGTGGGATGGATGTGGGTTAATATTTATACACTAACTAGGGGAAAAGGTATGTTTAAAAGCTGGCATAGTAAATTTCTCTGTATACATAAGAATTCTTATGTACGAATGTATGGATTCTTTTTGTTTATCTCATGTTGGTTCTTGGATATCCTCAGTGATTTTGACTTTGGATATCACAGGTCTAAACAAGTAAAATGTGTTGTGTCTGAATTAGACCTCAGATTTCTTCATCCAGTAAGTTCTTCTTCTTCCTGTCTGGCCCTTTCCATTTATTTTGCCTTGAATTATCAGCTGTAACAATTTGTGTTTTTCATTTCTCATTGGCTGACCAAAATATTGTATATATTTTCATGTTATGTGTAAGAGCCCCAAGACTGATGAAGAAACTTTAATTACCAGCAATCCATTGCTGTCAATAGCATCATCTGGCAGGGGGAGATTGCCAGTCATTAAGGAGTGCTTCCTTTAATCCCAGGAATCATCTGACTTCTCCATAATGACACTGATTGTGAGTTGCATGTTAGTATTTGGGACCATGAGTTGGAAGGATTAATTCTAATTAGCAGCAACCTTCCCCTTTCAGTGACACAATTTCCTTACACAGGTGTAATTTGCACAACAAGATTTGGGCCATGATAGTCTTCACTAGGAAGCCGTTCCAGGTCATCTTTATTCTGACTGTTGTTGCATGGTTATGATTCTGTTGTCTATCCAGCTGAATTTCAATGTACTTTGATTTTAATGTACTTTAATACTTTTTAAGGCATTTAAGTGTAGCAGCATTCAAGCTCTCATCATGGGAGACTGCATGGTCAATAATCTACTCCCCTCAGATCTGGAGGGCACCATGTTAGGAATTGTGAGAATATGGCATGTTTTTTCCTCAAAAGATTTTGGTTGTCAGAGCTGCTTTCCCTCTAAAGCAGTGGTGTCGAACTGTGGCCCTCCAGATGTTCTTGGCCTTCAACTCCCAGAAATCCTGGCCAGCAGAGGTGGTGGTGAAGGCTTCTGGGAGTTGAAGTCCAAGAACATCTGGAGGGCCACAGTTCGACACCACTGCTCTAAAGTTTCACAAGCAACATTGCTATTATTATATGAGATGTAATTTCCATTCATCTATGACTGGATAGGTGAAAGGGCAGCCTTTGAAACTTGCTGTTCTGGTCTGTGGACCTCATTCTTGCCTTGTCAGTCATGGCATGGAATATCATGTCTCACCCAAAAATGAGATTGTGACATGGAATGGAAGTCCCTTGTATCTCAGTACATTTCAGAGTCAATGTTCCAGGATGTTGCATTGATAGTTATGTCCTTTACTTTTAGTGGAGCTGTAGCAAAGACTTAGCTTTTGACTGAGATGAATGTGAACAGTTTTTTTAAAAATTGGGAGATGTATGTGCACACATGGCATGTCCTTCTTTGTTTGAGGAACTGGGAGCTATACTGAAGCCATAGCTGCCTCATCTGTAACCATAAAGCATCAAGCATACTATTTCTTAACCTACATCTAACCTGATGAATTCCATCTTGCCAACAACTTTTGGACTTTACATTGAAGAGTAACTTTCTAGGCAAAATACATTGTGCCATGAACTTTGAAATGTTAAGTTCTTCACATTGGCACAAACCTGATGAAGTGGTGTTTTAATCCACAAAAGCTCATATACCTCTCTTTCCCACCAATCCAGGTGAGGCAGTTTCTGTGCTGAACTCGTGTCTGGACCTGATAATGGACCGGATGAGGGTTAATCAATTGAAACTCAATCCAGACAAGATGGAAGTGCTGTTAGTGGGTGCTTCACCAGACAAGTTGGAGGGCCATTTCCCTGCCCTGAATGGGGTTACACTCCCCCTAAGGGACAGGGTCTGCAGCTTGGGGGTGCTCCTGAACCCCAGTCTAACACTGGAAGCCCAGGTGGACTCGGTGGCCAGGGGCGCCTTCCTTCAGCTACGGAAATTATACCAGCTACGGCCCTACCTGGATGAGTGGAGTCTCATGACAGTTACGCACGCACTGGTAACATCCCACATAGATTACTGTAATGCGCTCTACGTGGGGCTGCCTTTGAAGACGGTCCAGCAACTGCAACTGGTCCAGAATCGAGCTGTGTGGCTGGTGAGTGGTGCGGTGGCCAGGGAACATATCAAGCCAATTCTGTATAAGTTACATTGGCTACCAGTTGCTGCCCGGGCCCAATTCAAAGTGCTTGTTTTGACATATAAAGCCCTAAGCGGCTTGGGCCCTGGATACCTGAAGGACCGCCTCCTTCCGTATGAACCTACCCGGCAGTTAAGATCTAGCCAGGGGGCCCTTTTGAGAGAGCCTTCCCTTAAGGAGGTAAGAGGGACAGCTTGTAGACAAAGGGCCTTTTTGGCAGCTGCCCCCAGATTATGGAATGTCCTCCCGACTGAGATTTGTCTGGTGCCAACGCTGATGACATTTTGGCGCCAGGTCAAAACCTTCCTGTTCCAGAAGGCTTTTAATTGAAATAATATTAGCTGTGGATCCGATTGCAATTTTTATATATATTTTAATTGTATTTTAATTGTTCTGAATTTTTATTGTCTTTTAAATGTTGTAAGCTGCCCAGAGACCTTTGGGTAGTGTGGGCGGCTTATAAATTAAATAAAAGCAAACAAACAAACAAATAAATAAATAATGAATGATGAATTTTGGTGGTCCATAAAGATATCACCTATAATTTTTGCATTTGTACAGGTTTTTTTAAAAAAATCTTCCTAGATTTTATCTCATTTACATTTTTCTCCAACAGGAAATAAAAGCAATTAGGACATTTTCAAACACACCCAGCTTCTGATTGCAACAAGTGAAACATATTCAGGTGTCTCCTGGCCAACAATGGCACACTGTTGGCTGATCCTATCACACTGGAAGCACCACTGGATCACTTTTGATATAAGCAAACAAAAACTTCTGTATCATGACAATACTGAAGAATAAAAGTAAGAAGGCAGTATGTGATGAAAACCATTTTTTTGCCAGTGTTGGTTTTACATTTACCTTGTAAAGCTATAAACAATACTTTGAATTTCATGTTGAAGAATGCTCCTACACTATATGAACTATTATTATGACAATGACTAATAAAAATGACAATACCAATATTTAATTATCATTACCATAATGGTACTTGTTCATGATTAATAAGCAACTGAGAGGTGATGCGGCATAACAAGAGAGACAATGTGATATAGTAGTTAAAATGTTTAATTGGAATCTCCTGGTTCAAGTTCACATCAGAACTTGAAACTCACACAGTGACTTTGGAACAGGAACTGTCTCTCAAGGTGGTTTACTTACAAGGATGGTGTGAGGGTAATGTAGGGAGGACAGAGTCACACACATCATCTTGAACTCACTTGAGGAAAGGGGAGACATACATATAATAGAAAAAGTAATTACTGGGAATACCATTATCCTTAGATGCTTTTCCCTCAGTCATAGAGGGTTCCAAAATTCTGAGCAAAGGGCCCTCAGAGAATTTCATAAAATTAACACTAATCTTTAGCATATGTTTGGAAGAGATATAACAAGATTGTCCCTTTAGGGTGTTGTAACTGCTGAGTCAGTAGAGGCTTGTGAATGGTAGCCAAAAACTTGGGATTCTTGGCCCAACACAACCCAAAACTAATATAAAACTTTATTGAAGGTTATTGGAGGAGGGTTTTTTTAAAAAAATTAGATTTGAGGATTTGTAAATGATTCCCCCAATGAATAAAGGACCTGGAGAGTGCAAACTGAAAGATAGCCACATGTCCTGCTTTATAGAGAGTCCTGTGTTTGAGGGACTGACAAAAGAAGGTCTTATTTTGAAGGTGTCCTTTCTTTGACAGTCTGCCTATGCCTGTTGGAAGTGACTGGATGCAACCTAACATGCACTCAAGGAGAGAGGAGTCTTTGCATGGGGACAGTGGGGACAGCACAAGACAGAACCTCCTTCAGTTTCCTAGACTGTCCTTTACCTGCTCTGACCTGTGCTGACCTTCCTTTGATCATAGATCGCTATTCTTAGGGTTACTGATGCCACTTTCTTCCCTCTCACACCTCTCTCTTATTCCTTCAAAGAGGAGACATTTTGGCTTTCTTCTCTAGAGATGAAAGGAGCAGCCTTGGCTCCCAATAGTAAGATGGAAATAGGACTTCTCTCATCACTCCTATCCCAAGTGTATTTCTCTGATAAACACAGCTTTTTAAATTTCTTAGAGAAAAGTGTGTGTGTAACACAGAAAGTGTACTTCTGTTTAAATGACAGCAATTGCTTCTAAATTTGCATCTGTACATATAAATCAGCACATGCAAATCTGTATCTCTTGACCATTTGTTGGTGACACATGCCCTCTTTTTTGGCTACACATCCATGACTACCTCATGCCAAAGACTGTCTAAGATATGTCCTCATGTTTGCTTGAGATCAAACATTTCTGTGGCCTTTATTGTTTGTTCCTTGGTCCTTTAGTTCTCCAATAGCCCTCTACACATTGCCACCCACTCTATAGTCAATGGAGAGCCAGGTGTTTTCCAAGAAAATCTGAAAAGAAAACCCAGAAGATTGGGGTGATGTTTACCGTTTCTCTTCTTGGGGTGTCCCTACAGCAGTTTGATAATATTTTAATGGGCATGCTTTCACCCTATGGAGCCTGGGAATTTATAGTCTGGTGAGGAATGTAGAATTCTCTGCTGTAGTTCAGGGGAGGGGAGTCAAGCTCTCTAACAGAGAATGTTAAGTATAAACTGTGTATTCTTTTCAGGGCCAACCTGGTATGTGAGGCAGAGCAGCAAATCGTAGGTTGTCTCACTCCCACAAATCAAAATGCACAGTACCCAAAACCAGTTAAGGACTGCAGGCTTGTTTGTTTTTGCAGCTTAGCCAGAAAATCTTACAGGCACCTCTTTAAAAAAGAAAAGAAAAAAAAAACCCAAAGCCTTAAAATTATATAATTGAATCATTTGCTGCCACCCTTTTGTGATGTCCTCAATCTTCTGCTTTCAGACTGATGGAAGGTCCAACCCTGTCCATTCTTCCAAATCCTAGACTTGCCCAAAGTCAGTTCTCATTTATGTTTTAACATAGATACACGATACATGAAACCGCTCCAATTCTCATCTGTCATTTGATGTCTGGAAGGACTGAAATGCTGAGAAGGGTGCAACAAAAGGGAAGAGATGAATAGACACTCCCCGTCCACCACAATGAGATTATGCACTCATTTTAAATTGCTTTTTAAAATCACTTCCACTGCTATTTTGTTAAAAACAAATCCAGCAAGAAACCTACTGAAGCTGCTGCTGCTCCCCCAGCCCCCCCCGAAAATAAAAATAAAAGAGGCACTTTGTAAGATATATTTCGTTGTTTGAAACTCAGAGATAAAGTTAGAGGTCTGATTGGCTAATTAGTCTGACAATCTCCAATTCATTATTTTGCCTAGCAGGGTGCCTCCTTGGCCCATCGAGCCTGTAAACTCATTAATGCACATTAATCAGCAAATGTAATTGCTTGTTGCTGCCTCCAAACTGGGTGTAGGTTTGGATAAATGTAGTGATGTATGCAATTAGCCCTGGGACCAGCATTCCACTACTAGCCTAGCCAACGGTAAAATGAACATTAAAATAATGGAGATAATGACTGCTCTGGGTCCTGCTGCTAATGTCATTTCCAGTGGTAACAAGAATGCCACTCTGTTGCATCATGTTCAGTTTTCTTAAATATATGGTGAGATAAGTAGCTAGTTGGTGTGCTAGGATTTATAACACTGTTGAGGGACTTTCGTGAGTCATTAGGACAATGTAAGCTTTTATGGGAGGTGTGTAACCCATACTGAGAAGATAACAGTGTGTTTGGAATGCATAGTGGTAAAACTGCCGAAAGCCAGTTCAGTCATCATCAGTAAACATTAAAAACACACTCTGTAGGGTTTATTTTATTTTGTATTACTAACAATATAATGTGAAGATCTTTCGTCCTCTGTGCCTAGCAAAATACATCTACCTGGGTGAATGATGGTAATTTGGGATGATAAGATGTATTACATGCAGTCTTCATGAAGGTTTTTATTGCATTTTATATAAGGGGTATGTGAGCCACATACAGTCCTTCAAGGGTTCCTCTGCAGAATTTATGGTGGTGGCAATGCAATATTGTGACACTTTTCCTTTAAATTTCCTCTGTGCCACCAAAACTGAGCAACATTGCAACAAATTATTGTGGAGGCGGTGTTAAAATGTACATAGGCAGGCATTCTTGTTTGAAGCCAAACAGCTTCCAGAAACCTGATACAGCTTTAAACAAAGAGTATGTTTATCATGCACCTTGCTTTAAGTTGGAAGTGTTTGTTTTTAAGGTATTTTGTTCTGTTGTTTTGTTTTGGCCATTGCCTTCAAGAAACATTTACACTTCAGTGGCACAGCAGTGATTGGAATGGGTGGGCTTTGGTGGATTAGGGCCTTCTGATTCCCAAAAGTGCTCACTTCTACTCTAGGTGAAAATCTAAAAAGGATCGCTTTTGAAATATGTTACTACTACCATTTCTGCTACTGCCATTGGCATCGCCATCACTACTACTACAGAAAGTCAATGTGATGTATTGGATATTTCAGTGTAAGACAGTGCCAGAAAGTGCTGTCCACTAGACCCAAGAAAACAACAGAAAGTTCCAGGACTCCATGAGAAGGCCAAAGAGTCCGTTCCTCTTAAGAAGTCTAAATATCCTTTACATTATTAAGGCAAATATGCCAAACAATAGTCCCAAGCCAGAAATGTTCCTGTGGTACTTTCTGGGAGATATTGTTAAACTGATGGAAGGGCATGAGCACCAGCATATTCCATTTCTGAGCAGATTCTTGTTATCCAGGCTTGAGGGAGAAAGGACTATTCTTGTGTACTAAGCAGCCTTCCTCAGCCTATCGCCCTTAAAATATTTTGGGTTGTAGCTCCACCACTCCTAGGTATTTGGTCAATGGCAAAGTACGAAGTAGAAAACATCTGTAGGGTCCCAATTTGAAGAAAGCTTCCCATCACTGGGAAGCTGTATTCCTGTGAAAATCATGGAAGAGAAATGGCAGGACAGATCCACATACAGGGCAACATGGGATGGATGTATTAGACTGCTGTCGAGCCTTGAATGCTGCACATTAATTTTTAAAACTCTCATAGCCTGCACAGTGGTTCCTCCTGCCCCCCCCCCAAATGCCTATATCCAACAGCAATATGTTGTTGCCCAGAGAGAAACACTAAATGTCCTTACACACACAATGGCCAGGACTACGAAAAAAGAAAATCATGACACAGTTCAGACGTCTGTTCCTGCTTTTCCTTTTAGTTTTTCCATCTGAAGCTGCCCGTGTCACTTTGCTACATGGAAGTGCCTAAAGGCATGAATCTGATCTATGTGCTAGCGTTAGTAATATTGCTTGTAAGTTCTAACTCCTTGGTGTAAAACATGATGGAGACCCTGGGGTCTGTAGGCTGTTTGTGGCCTGTGGAACTCTTTCAGCCCTTTCTTGGCATATGTAAAGGTAAAGGTTCCCCTTGACATCCAGTCATGTCCGACTCTAGGGCGCGGTGCTCATCCCTGTCTCCAAGCTGTAGAGCCAGCGTATGTCCATAGACAGTTTCCGTGGTCATGTGGCCAGTGCGACTAGAAACGGAACGCCATTACCTTCCCACTGTGGTGGTACCTATTTATCTACTTGCATTTAGGTACCACCATGTCTATGTTGGCTTGGATTTTGTCTTCAGTGTGGAAGGGATTGTCACTCTCGAATTGGCCTTCTCAGCCACACTAGATGCTGTTCCAAGACCTCCATACAGAGCATGTTACCATAGTCTCTCGAGACTGAAGGATGCCTACTGACTGATTTACATGCTATTGAACTGCTAGGTTGTCAGGAACTGGGACAAGCAACAGGAGCTCACTCCATCATGTGGATTCAATCTTACAACTGCTAGTCTTCTGACCTTGCAGCACAGATTCATTTGGTGAATGAAAAGTCTGTGTATTATCTTGGCAGGTGAGATTGGAAGGGTAGCTGTGGCGTGGTGGGGAAAGAGTGTGCTTGTGGCATCCACCCAGGTCATGAATATTCATATGCCATCTGCATAGACCAATGGAAATGCTGGAGGAGCAGAGTCACAAGATATAAGAGACTCAGCAGGAAGGGGGGGAGAGAGAGAGTTGAAGAGATTCAAAGTTTTGGAGTTTGGGCAGGAGAGTGGTGGTGGAGAGGGATAAAGGAGAATGTTTGTTTAAGAGTTTACAGCACTGCTTATTCTATCAATATCTGTAACAATAAACAATTTCTATTTGGTTCTTTTAAAATGACATATGGCCTGGACATCTATCATTAATAATATGTAATGTTCATGCAATCAACTGGTGGCAGCTGAGGGGCACGTAGTGTGAGCTCTTTGTTTGGTGAAACAAGCAGGGACCATGTGTGAATCATGACAAATTGGTGGCACCACGCTGGGATCTGAAGCAATCCAGTTAAAAGTTGAATGGGCTTGAGTTTAAAGGTATTCCTAACTAGAAGGAGTTAGGATCAGTGGTAAGAAGTGGTTACACATTAGAGTCCTGGTGAAGACTTAGTTTTGGGGCTTCTGGACCCAGATCTGGGGAATCATAAGAGAAGGAAAATACCTACTCAAGAGAAAGCATTTTTTAAACTTCAGGATTTACAAGACCTAATGGCTAGCTGAAAATCTGGAGCTCTGAGGGTAAAGGGCACTGGCGGATAGAGTGGAAGCCTAGGTCAGGATAGATGTGAGGTGATAATAAAAGCTAAACAGAAGTTGTTCTTGTGTCTGGAGGCCAGAATCGCCCAGACAGGAAAATATTGTGACAAGGGTTGTGAGCTTGGGCATGCCAGAGGAGAGCTGCTTGGAAAAATGTAACCTAGTTACAAAGAAAGCCACTGAAAGAGAGAAAAAGGCTTGTACTTTTGGTTTTTGTGAGGGAAAAGAAGCAGTCCAATTTAATAAGAAATTGTATTGTTTATGCCGCCCAACTGAAGTAAAAAGTTAGTTATGGAGGCACAAATTGAGCCCCAGAGTGCTAGGAAAATGGGAACTCTCAAATTCAAAGGGATGAAGAAACTGAGGGACCTGTATTGATTGCTTCAGAGGGAGAAAATATTCAAAGCTCCCAAGATTTTGAAAAGTGGAAACTAGAACAAGAATTCAAACTCAGAGAGTTAGCTATGAAAAACCAATTAGAATTGGAAAAAGAAAACAGGAAAAGGGAATTTGAGCAAGAATTGGAAAGAGGAAAAAAAAAGAGAACTTGAAAGGAAAAATGGAATTTGAGCAAGAAACCGGGCAAAGATAAATGCAATTCCAAATAGAGATGAAGAAATTGGAATTAGATGCTATACTAATAATACTAATAATACTAATAATACAGTACTAATAATACTAATACTAATACTAATACTAACAACAACAACAACAACAACAACAACAACAACAACAACAAAAACAAAAACAAAAACAAAAACAAAAACAAAAACAAAAACACCACCAACAATTCCCATGTGGGAAATCTCTCAAAAATCAACCTAAAGAAATTTCCCCAATATCAGAAGGTGGATTGTCCTGAATCTTTCCTGATTTCATTTGAGAGAGCTTGTGTGGACTTTGAGGTTAAAGACGATGAGAGGATGATAATTTTAAGATCACAAATAAGTTGAGTTTTAGCTCAGCTTTATTCACAGATGCCTTTAGAGCAAGCTAGAGATTTGGGGGCTTATAGAAAGATGGTGTATTCCTGATTTGGGATTAATTCAGAGCACCACAGAAGGAAATTTAGATCAATTTCAAAAAAAAATTCTGATTAATTCAGAGCATGACAGAAGGAAATTTAGATCAATTTCAAAGAAACCTGAAGAGTCTTCTGCCCATCTTGGAGCACGTTTGATGCAGTGTCTCAATAAATGGCTGGAACAAGAATGTGTCTCTACCTTAGACCATATGAAAATGTGTTTGGGTTGGAACAATGTTATTTAATTTTACCAGGGGAGTTACATTATCTGGTCAAGGATAAGGACCCTAAAAACTTGCTACAAGTGTCTGAATATGCTGATTCTATTAGAGAGATCAGAGATCCTCGATTCTCTGAGTTAAAAATTGACAGAAAAGTATGGGACAACAGTAGGAGAACATCTTAATCCATTGGAAATTACTTCAGACAGAGTCAAGCTAAGGGAAGCCATTTTAAAGTGAAACCCTCATCCCCAGAGCCCAGTCCCCTGAAATCAAATAGTCCTGAGGGTAAAGTTAATAAAACCCTTTATTCTGAACTAAAGCCAATAAGAAATGTTTTTCCTGTTGGGAAGTGGGACATTTTTGGGCTCAGTGTGAAACTCAAAAGAATAGGGATTTTAGTCAGCCTAAAGGTGGAAATTACATTCAGCATGAAAAAGTGTTTCTTCAGTCTTCAGCAGCTGAAGCTAGCAGCAGCACTGTTGCTAAGGAAACAGACTTGGCAGAGAGCCCAGAAATTCCTGAAGCCAGAGTGGTACACTGTTCCCTAATCAAGTACAACCAGGATTTACTGGATAACTCTAGCAAAACTATTTTTATTGACAACATAAAGTATTTAGGTTTAAAAGATACATGCTCCCTTTCAGTATTTTGTATAAAATGAAATATGGAATTGCCTTGGTGGTTTGTGGGAAACCAGAAAAGGCTTAGTCACTCAGGTTGGCAGTTAGCCAGAATGAGATTCATGTGACACTGTTGTACATGCGCAGAGCTCGATCTGCTGTGTCACTATTGCATCAGACTACACTACAGAAGCAAGGTGCTTACTAAGCTTATTTGTTGGGTTACTGTATGGAGGAGCAGCATGTTACTTTGTCTGTCAGAATCGTGGAATTGCCAGTTCTGACGTGCGAAGTATGTATATTTGTACATACACTCTTGGTAAAGGGAACATCTCTCTGTGTCCAGTGTCTTTGTTTTTGCTGTTTGGTGATTACAAGAAGATCTTGAGCAGCATAACAATTTCTGCTGTGTAACTCTTATCAAATCTTATCATTCCCAGATTACTATTTGTCACTCAGACCTCATTCCTAAAGAAAAAATGTTAGAACATGAGGTCTTCACCCTCAAAGGCTCTGCCTTGGTGGTTTTGCCAATGGCTAGGGTAGCAGTGGTGGCGCTGCAGGCTAAACTGCAGAAGCCTGTGCTGCAGGGTCAGAAGACCAAGCAGTTGTAAGATTGAATCCACGCGACAGAGTGAGCCCCCGTAGCTTGTCCCAGCTCTTACCAACCTAGCGGTTCGAAAGCATGCAAATGCAAGTAGATAAATAGGGACTGTCAGCAATCCCCCATCTCCAAGGAGATACGGGGTGCCGGAGAATGGAGAGATTCCAAAGTTTAGTCAGTCCTTTAGGAGCTAAGATGAGCCCAAGACTCTCAGCTAGGCCCTGACTAACACTTCTTCCTCAAATCCACCTCCTTTATTAAGAAAGGCAACACACACAGACAAATCCATGAGTTTAGACTCAGGCTAATCAGGGCTCTATATCAGGTAGCAATTACACATGGCCAAATCAGAAAGACTAGTTTGCTCAAGAAACCAATGCATGCAATTCTAAATCATTACTGTTTTATTTAAAAAAGGATGGTTCAGAAAAGAATTCAGATTATTGCAAAGTAATTCAGTTAAGAACATTTTCATAACAAGGCAGACAGATCACCCCCACCACTCCAGCTGGAAAAATAAAATAATTAAAAGCATTCTAAACTAGAATAAGGCATAAGCATAGTCATTCTCATGTTTCCAGGGACTTCACAGTTCGTAGTCCAACAGGTCAGGTAGATCCCAATTGTCCTCCATCAGTCTATGTTGATAAAAAGGCTCCATACCAAAGATATAATCCATTTTGGGAAAAAGCACATGTCTGACCTTTCTCAGTCCAACTCCATCTTTTTTCCAACTCCTTACCAACTTCCTTCTTCTTCCCAGAATTCTTCATAAGGAACACCCCCTCCTGGGTCTTGTTGTCCCGCCTAACTTTCTCATGGGGGCTTGAGAGTTGTTATCATGTTTTGTGGCAGAATTATTTTGACTACGAAAGTCTCTGCTCTCTACTCATCTTAGCAACGAGATAACCAGAGAGCGAAGCTTCTCTGAAACAGCATGAAAACTTTCCTACTACAGAGCAGACTTTAAATCAAGATGGATGCTGTCAAGACAATATCATGACTACAAAACCCATTCTAGCATCTCATAAAAACACAAATCATCACAGGGACCACTTCGGTGGGAAGGTAACAGTGTTCCGTGTCTAAGTCGCACTGGCCATGTGATCATGGAAGATTGTCTTTGGACAAAACGCTGGCTCTATGGCTTAGAAACGGGGATGAGCACCGCCCCCTAGAGTTGAACACGACTGGACAAAAATTGTCAAGGGGAACCTTTACCTTTACCTTTAGGGTAGCAGTGAAGTATCATGAGTGGTGTGGTATATGGAAAGTAGCAGTGTCAGACCAAATCTCAGCTCCTTGTCTAATTGGTCTAGATCTATCTAGGCATGTGCAGAATGTTTCAATAGTAATTCACTCTCAGGGGAGGCATATTGATCCCTCTGAGGGAATCACTGAAACTCTTGTCAAAAAAACCACTTTAGGGGAACATCCTGAAATGAGAGAGACAGCTGATTTAGTGCTAATGACAAATCCTAAGAGTTCCTCCTTTATTAAGGAGCATAAGGAAGATACTGCCTTAAAAGATTACTTTGGAAAAGTTCATGAGAATCCCCTTCCACTGACCCCTGAACACCCAGAGAGGTATTGTGTGGTAAAAGATTTATTATATAGAGAGGTTTTAATGGTTCCTCAGAAGGGGGCGAGAAGGCCCCCACAAACAGCCAGGGATGCATAAGCAAGTTAAACAATATTTTCAAAGCTGTGATACTTGCCAAAAACAAGGTACTGGTAATGAAAAGACAAGGGCTGAGCTATGCCCTTTGCCAGTGATCTCATCCTCATTCCAATTCGTGGGGCTATAAAAGTCCTTAGAAAGAGCAGAGCAAAACTTAAAGGGTGCTCAAGAAAAGCAGAAAAACAGGTATAATAAAGAGGCCTGGGAAAGAACATTCTGTCCCAAAGACAAGGTACTGATGCTGAGGCCCAAAAAGAGAAGTGAATTGCAGTAGGCATGGTCAGGACCTGTGGATTTGTTGTGACAGCAGTGGAGGGCTGGGAAGACTAGTACTGGGAAGTCCCCACATGCAGCTGCCAAAGCACTGAAAATCCTGCAAGGCAAGCCCCTGCCTGAGAAACCAGAGATTAATGGGAGAGAACAAGATGATAAAAATCTCAATAAATCTGAAATAAGCCAAGTGTTTGAGATGGCACTTAAAATAAACTTGCATGTGAATTTTGAGGTGACCCGTGGTAGTGGTCCCCCACATATGGAGAGCTTTGTGACAAAAGTACCTGTGAGTGAGTTTATGAGTGAGCATGAAGGCAAGAGCAAAAAGATTTCAAAGAAGAGCACAGCCATAACTGTTCTGGAGGAGTGGAAGAAACTGCCTACCCTTCCCAAAGTTGACAAAGTGAAGCCATTAATCGAAAAGAAAACAGGCTTAACCTGAAAAAGGCAAGCTGAGGATATCCAGTGGACATCAGAGTGCCAGGTAGCCTTTGATCATCTGGAGAGGGTGCAGACTTTGGAACCTGTGCTTGGTGCACTGGACTTCAACCATAGTTCATCATCTGCACAGATGCGTCGAAGGTGGGGCTGGGAGTCATGCTGTGCCAAGCAGATGACAGTGGGAGTCTACACCCAGTGACTTTTATCAGCAGGTTACTTTAACCTGGTGAGAGACATTTGTCTGGCATTGAGAAGGCGTGCCTAGCTATTGTATTGATGCTGCAAAAGCTGAAACCCTACCTTTGGGGAAGGAAATTTATCTTTTGCACTGACCAATCCCCTTTAGTGTGGCTACAAACTATGAAATCCAATAGAAGCAAACTTGCAAGATGGTCACTGATTCTGCACGACTTTGAAATATGCAGTGTAAAAGAGATCCATGCTGTTCCTCTGGGGCATAAGCAGAGAGGGAAAGCAAAAACATAAAATAATAATAATAATAATAATAATAATAATAATAATAATAATAATAATAATAATAATAATAATAATAATAATAATAATAATAATAATAATAATAATAATAATAATAATAATAATAATAATAATACATGATCTGACTAATGACAAATTGATTTTGGCACTTTGTCCCCATCTTTAACTGTGACATCCATCCAGCCCCATATATCCTGAATAGCAATCATAGTAGGCATCCTTTAGTTTCGAGAGACTATGGTAACATGCTTTGTATGGAGGTCTTGGAACAGTGTCTAGTGTGGCTGAGAAGGCCAATTCGAGAGTGACAATCCCTTCCACACTAAAGACAAATACAATCCATCCCCTGTCCAGCTCCCTGAATTTGCTGGTTTTGGGACTGCCCCTTTGCCTTGGCCTGCTGAACAAGGGTCTCTTCAAATTGGGAGAGGCCATGATGCGCTCAGACATCAAGGTTTCCCATCTGTTGAGGTCCATTCCTAAGGCCTTCAGATCCCGCTTGCAGATGTCCTTATATCGCAGCTGTGGTCTCCCTCTGGGGCGGTTTCCCTGTACTAATTCTCCATACAGGAGATCTTTTGGAATCTGACCATCAGCCCTTCTCACAACATGCCCAAGCCAATGTAGATGTCGCTGTTTCAGTAATGTATACATGCTGAAAATTCCAGCTCATTCTAGGACTACTCTATTTGGAACTTTGTCCTGCCAGGTGATACCAAAAATACATTGGAGACAACGCATATGGAACATGTTCAGCTTCCTCTCCTGCAGTGCACAAAGGGTCCAGGACTCACTGCAGTACAGGAGTGTGCTCAGGACACAGGCTCTATAGACCTGGATCTTGGTATCTTGATCTTATTAAGCCATACTCTCTTTGTGAGTCTAGAGAACATGGTAGCTACTTTGCCAATGTATTTATCCAGCTTGACATCTAGGGGGGAGAGAGATCTTTGAGCCGAGGTACAAAAAGTCATGAACAACCTCCAATTCTTGTGTGGAGATGGTAATAGAGGGAGGTGAGCCCATGTCCTGGCCCATGACTTGTGTTTTCTTCAGGCTGATTGTTAGTCCAAAGTCTTGGCGGGCCTTGGTAAAATGATTCATGTGTTGTTGGAGGTCTTCAGCAGAGTGAGCAACAATGGGTGCATCATCAATGAAGAGGAAGTCCCACATGCATTTCAGTTGGACTTTGGTCTTCGCTCTCAATCTAGAGAGATTAAAGATCTTTCCATCTGATCTAGTCCGGAGATAGACACCTTCTGTTGCAGTTCCAAAGGTGTGTTTCAGCATGATAGCAAAAAAGATCCCAAACAAGGTTGGCGCGAGGACACAGCCTTGTTTTATTCCTCTTCAGATGTCAAAGGGATCTGATGTTGAGTCATCAAAAACTATAGTTCCTTTCATTTTCTCATGAAAGAACCTGATGATGTTAAGGAGTCGAGGTAGGCATCCAATCTTGGGAAGTATTTTAAAAAGGCCATCCCTGCTAACCAAATCAAAGGCCTTTGTGAGATCTATGAAGGCCACAAAGCGTGACTGTTGTTGTTCCCTACATATCTCCTGCAACTGTCTGAGGGAAAATACCATGTTGATGGTGGATCTATTAGCTTGAAATCCAGACTGTGATTCTGGATAGACTCTGTCTGCAAGCACCTGGAGTCTCTTCAGCACAACATGGGCCAGCAGCTTCCCTACAATGCTGAGAAAAAAGATACCATGGTAGCTATTGCAGTTGCCCCTGCCTCCTTTGTTCTTATACAATGTGACAATGTTTGCATCCTTCATGTCCTGTGGTACTCCACCTTCCCTCCAGCAAAGACAAAAGACTTCATACAGCTTGGTGGTGATGATCTCTTTACAGCACTTCAACAGGGATGTTATCCTTCCCAGGTGCCTTGCCAGAGGTGAGGGAATCCAAGGCCGCTTTTATTTCTGCTAAAGTTGGTTTGTTGTCCAACTCTTCCAAGACAGGCAGGCACTCGATGTTATTTAGTGCCTCTTCGGTTACTACATTCTCTCTGGAATATAGCTCAGAGTAGTGCTGCACCCAGCGTTCCATCTGCTGTGCTCAGTCCTGGATGATCATGCCTGTAGCAGACTTCAAGGGAGCAGATTTCTTCTGTATTGGACCTAAAGCCTGCTTGATACCGATACATTCCCTTGATGTTACCTATGTCCGCTGTTATCTGTATCTGAGAGCAGAGCTGAAGCCAATAATCGTTGGAACATCTCCTGGCAGCCTGTTGGACTTGGCTATGAGCAGCTCGAAGAGCTTGCAAGTTGTACTTACTAGGACAGGCTGCAAAGACAGGATTCTTTCACTCCCCACAGTTGGTGGAGCAATGGATCTCAGCAGAGTATTTCTGACCACAAAGCCAACACCATATCCCCTGGTCTCATTCAATGGTTTTCCCTGCCAGAAGAATGAGAAGTTTTTTTTCTTTGGCAAATCCCATGTCTGGCAATCTCGTCTCTTGCAGGGCAACAATTTCCATCTGCAGTCTATTCAATTCCATGTCGATGACTGCTGTCTTGTGCATGTTGTCTATTTCCTGCAGGTCGTCAGACAAGCCAGGGGTAATTTCTGAATATTCCAGGTGCCCAACTTTAGGGAAGAAATTTTCTTATGATTGTTGCATAGTGCAGGGTTATCGATCTGCTTGTCAGGTTTCACCCTACCTAGTGAGGTGCAGTGACCTCTCCCACTGTTGGAAGCAGCCCCTGGCATCATGTTCTACGCCAATCAAGCAAAGATAACCAGTAACTGCTATTTCCCATGTTATTTCAACAGTGTATACGAAGCTGGAGTGTCCTCTCTAGAGCACGAAGCCTGGGTAAAATAATATGGAGGATAGGCTGTTACCCAAGCAGCAAATTCCCCCCTCTCCATATTACTGAAGTAGTCAAATGGAAAGGCAAGAGCCAATACAACTGGTTCCAGATATGTTGCAGGAATTGCCAGAAAGACACGAACTGCCTCTGGGACTCCGGCTCTGGATTTTGCCTTGAGGTTAACTCCTGAAGTCTTTTCCATCAGTGGATATAGCCACAATGCGGTGGAGGTTTGAAATCAGAGTTTTCCTTCTCCTAGATGGGCTGCCTTCCAAGGCTGATGACCCCCACCTACCCGCCCTGCTCCCTAATGGTGTGGAAGTATGTTCCTACTCCTAAAAAATTCCTGCCCCCCAGGTGTATGCAGTGCTATTTGGCTTTCCTATTTAACAGATTAGAGTCAAAAATAGAACCAGAGAATTCTGCTTGCACTCATTTAAAGCCAAAACCCTGCCCCCTCAGCCCATGCGGTCAGGGAGTACAAAGGTCAGCCTAGCAGAAAAGACTTCACCAGATAAAATGTCCCCCAAGCACAACTCCCTTCTGCCTCAGCTTCCGCTTCAAGAAAGGGCCTGAATTCAATTCAAAGCCTTATTGAATAGCAATAAGGCTTTGAATTAAAAGGGTCCCATTGCACCAATAGGAACTTTATTTGTCTCAAAGATTTGAGGGTGGCTGAGAAACTGGGGAAGGGGGAGAATGGAAGGATGAGGGATTTGAGAACAGTAGAGATAAAGTAAGGGAGAAAGAAAGGGAACTTATTGGATGGGCTACAAATATATTTGTGTGAATAGATGTGGAGGTCAGGGAAAGAGAAGGTAAAAAGAGACTGATAGGCAGGGAGTGGTTCTGCCCAGATGTATCTGACTCTGCCCACTGCTTGTATATGACCCCAAAAAGCTAATGCAACTCACGGCAGGAGGATGGGGAAAGGTTTCCCACCATTCATAAATTTGATGTTGTAGCATTCACCCTGCTCATGAATATTTATGTTGAAATTTGCATGCAACAATAGGAGTTGGTGGGGACAGAGTTCAGTGGGGGGAAATAAAAGGTGAGGGAGAGTATGAGTAGGGGGTTGAGAATGGAGAAAGAAGGCTGTTTCATTGAGAATTAACGTAATCGACTGGACTTTTATCACTTGTAACAATAAACAATTTGTACTTGGTTCTTAAATGATACATTGGCTGGACCTCTATCATTAATAGTGAACAAATTTGATGTAATCAACTGGTGGCAGATGAACGACCCGTAGTGTGAACTTTTGCTTGGTGAAACAACAAAAGGCCACATGGGAATGTGACAGATGTAAACCTGCTTTTCAGTTATTATGAACTGCGTTAAGCCCATGTTGCTCTGATGGAGCAGATTTCTGCATATGTGTCACTTGCTGGATCAAGAACTGTGGGAAACCTCTGCTTAAAGGTTGTAGCTGCATTCTGTTCCAGGGAGGTGCAAACACTCCTGGCAGGAAGCGGCAGCTGCCAGCAGGTGGGGTAACCCCTTCTTCTGCACTTTTGCTTAGAGGTAGAGCACAAGATCAAAGGGTTATTTTAGCCAATCCTAGTTATGATTAGGTAACTAGTATCTTATCTGTTTCTCTCATAACATAATATGAAATCATGCTAAGTAAATAAAAGAGCTCTCAGGGTGTTGCCAGTGGGCTCGGCTGGCTCGGACATCCGCTGTCGACTCCTTTGTTCTCTCTCTAAGGCAATTAGCCTTCCTTTTTTCCGTGAACTCCCACAAAGAACTCTAGGCAGAAATTGGATTTGGGTCTGAGGGTGCATCTAAAGGGAGAAATTGTCAATCTGTACATCATTACATTCACTGAAATACATTCATGTGTCCATCTCTATCCCCATTCTGTCACAGTCTGTGATCTGGAACTGCATTTTTTTTTAATGTATAGCACAGCTTGTAGTTCCAGAAGTGCTCCATTTGGTTTTGAGCAAGGCCAACTCTACCATTAGATATAGTGAAATGAATGTATCTCAGTCACCAAACTTTGCACATCATGAAAGAGGAGCAAATGTTTAGTTACTTAATTATTTCATTATTACTTCATTTTTTCGCCAGGAAAAGATAAAAGCATTACTTTTTTACATCAGATTTACCAAAACAGCTGTGCTGGCTTCAGTTAATATGTCCCTTCACGTGAGCAATTATGAGGCATATTTTCTTGGTCTACCTCAGCAAAGTATCTTGGGCTGGTCCTGGTTTTGACAACATGGATGCAGCCACTTGTGGTATGGACACTGACAAATCAGAGCTCTGTTTACATGCCGTTTGAAGAAAAACCACTGTTTCAGATGTAACAATTTTAGCAGCAATACTGAGTGCAGAATTTGGACAGTCAGAAATGGATGGTGATTTTTCTCATCCTGCTCCCCAGATAGAGATTGCAAAATAGAATTTCTTCCAAAATAGAATTTAAGGTGGAATGCACTGGATTCTCAGGCAGTTTCCAGAGATCATAAAAGTTAGTTTGGGGTTATAGCTCCTAGAATTCCTCCAATAGCATCGCTAGTATACCTTGTATGAAGATCTTGAGTTCTACTTTTTGTGCATAGAGGAGAGGAGAAGGTTAAATAAATCAATCCAACTACTTGTTGTTACCATTCTTCTAAATGATTTTAATTATATTTACATATTCATTTCAGTGGAGAACATTTGCAAAAGTAATAAGCAGTACCATAGTACTCATTAAGATTCATGAAACGAAATGTGAATTCTGATGTTGCTTGGATCTCTTTGAGGTGGGATGATCTGAGTGAACATGTGATGCTCAAACACAGCCTGCAGTTTCTTTCTATCTTATTATCATATTGAAAGACATATTTACAGGAGTGATTGTGTTTGCAGTGTTATGTCCTTTCAAAAAATAATTTGTTTTCAAATACATCATGAATCATAGGCTGAGAACTATCAGTCCTCACATGCCATGGCCACAGTGATTTATAGCATCTCATGAAGTAAGTGCCAATCTACAAAAGCTTACTCCTGAAAAAACCTCTCTCTCAGGTTTCACAAAAGACTCTTTTGCTAGAACAGACAAAGAATACTATGCCATCAAAAGACATTATGTCTGTAGCTCTATAATCCAGAATCTAGATTTTGACCAGTAGGTGGAGGTAAGTTTTAACAAAAAGAAAACTGTTGTATTATTAAAAGGCTTCAATCAACTACTTCATTTTCTCACTACGGAGGTCCTAAACATGATGGATCATTCAAGATAACATGGCTAACATAACATTAATATTTAATCTTGACATTAAACATGGACATTTGATCCCTGTTTGTCAACAATGTGATACTTTACCCTGACTCACCTCACAGGATTCATTGTGCGGAGGCGGCCCATTTACATTACTTTAAACTCATGAGAGGAGGAATGCAAAAATCAATCAATCAATCAATCAATCAATCAATCAATCAAACAAACCAACCAACAAACAAACCAACAAACAAACAAACAAACCAACAAACAAACAAACAAACAAACAAACAAACAAACAAACGTGCTTCTGTTTATATTGGCAAAATCTTGTTGCTTTATTATACAAAAGATGTAACATTCCGTCATTCTTAGCCAGCAATGAACAAGTCCCTACAGAGATTCTTGTTGGGCAGCACCAATATCTGCTGGCTTGGTGTGTGCTCAACAATATCAATGGGGACTCAATAATTGCTGCCAGAAATAACTGAATATTGTTCCTTTTATTTAATAAAGCAGCAGAACTCCAACAATTATTGGAAAAAGCACAATAGTATCTTTTCCCTCCACTACCAACACTACATTGGTTTTAGGCACACGGAGATGAGAAAAACAATGGAAGCATCCCTCTTTATTCCTGCACTGCTTGTATTTGTATGTTGTCTTTTTCCCAATAAATAATTTCAAGACAACTTACAAAATATTTAATCAAGAAATGCAGTTAAAATATAATAAATTGCAATATTAAATAAATATTTTATTTTTATTTATTTTTATTTATTTATTTAATTTATATGCCGCCCACACTACCCAAAGGTCTCTGGGCGGCTTACAGCATTTAAAATACAATAAATATATGTTAGACAACTGAATAAAATGTATTGCAAACCATGAAAGGGTATAAAGTAAAACAGTTCAAAATACAACAATTTCCTTGCAGGGCACTCAGTTGTCAAAAGCTTGTACGTACAGAAATGTCTTTGAGAGATGGTAAGTTGTTAGGGAGAGTGCTTCTGGTGCAAAGTCTGACAGAAAGGTCTCTTGTTTTCTTGCAAGCACTTATAGTGTGCCAAATTTCTGTGCCCTAACAGCTGGTCCTACTATGGCAATTCCTCATTGTGTATGCCAAAATTGCATGCTGCATGCATCAAACTTCTACAGAACATCATTGAAATTAAAAACTCATTTTAGTTATGATTACTTTTGACATGTTTACCTAAATGAGTGCAGTGCCTGTTTGCCTACATGTTAGAATTGTGCCTGTTTGTTAGAACAATAGGATTTTACTAATGTACCTTGATTCAGAATAATGAATTTTACCCAGGATGATAATGATGATGATGAGAATCTTCAAACTGTAGATCACTGAGTTCAGCACCTGTCAAGGAGGCACAGTGGGGAATCAAACTCCCAACTCATGGCTCCATAATCAGATACCTAAACCACTGAGCTATCTGGCAAGCTTTTAGAATCCAATGAAAAACAAAAAGGAATAATGATATTTCAGTACGAAAACCAAAATAATTAAAGTTCCCAGCTGTATGTTTAATTAGATAATGATGTTTTGGTTTCAATTGGTTTTGAAACAGCAGTGATAAAATTTATCTGATGACCGAAGCGTGGAGAGGAGAGTAAGGAACTAAGGATGAAACACAAGTTGGGATATGGAATCATTAGAGTTACATTCAAATTTTGAGAATATTCTTCTCAGACCATCTAATAAGATTAGGGTTAAAACATTGAAAACTGTTTCCTTAAAAACATATTATTAATTTGCAATATGCATAGAAAAATACTTAGAGCAACAATTTCCCAACTATGGTTGTTGTAGGTTTTTCAGGCTGTTTGCCTGTGTTCTTAAGGTTTTTCTTCCTAATTTTTCACCAGTCTCTGTGGCCGGCATCTTCAGAGGACAGCAGTCGGAACTCTGTGCTCTGGTGCTGTTTGTGGGATAGTTGAGTATTTATAGCTGTGGGATCAGCTTTTTGTACTTTTCAGGAGATTGGGTGATTATGGTGATCAGTGTTTTTTGTTGTTGTGGGTGCATTGTTGTGATAAGGGGGAAAATGATCTGTCACTGTGATTGATGGGTGTCGTTAGCTAGTCTTTTGTGTGCAGTGATCCTTGTGGCTGGTTACAGTTTGCTGACCTTTTGCAGGCTGTGTTTCTCCGTGCTGGGAGCCAGGCTTTGTTGAGTTTTAGACTTTCTTCTTTTTTGTTGAAGCATTGCTGGGGTTTGTGGATTTCAATAGCTTCCCTGTGTAGTCTAACATAATGATTGCTGGTGTAGTCCAGTACTTCTATGTTTTGAAATAAAATTTCATGTCCAGTTTGTTTCAGGGCATGTTCAGCTACTGCCGATTTTTCCAGTTGTTTTAGTCTGCTGTGTCTCTCATGTTCTTTGATTCTGATGTGGATGCTGCGTTTTGTGGTCCCAATATACCTGTCCACAACTGCAAGGTATCCATTATACTCCTGCAGTGGTGAGAGGCTCCCTTTTGTCCTTTGCTGACTATAACATTTGTTATATTTTTGTGGTGGGCCTGAATACTGTTTGTAGGTTGTGTTTTTTTTGAAAGGTTTCCTCATGTGGTCTGTGACCCCTTTGATGTATGGCAGAAATACTTTATTTCTGGATGGCTTTTGTTGCGTCCCCCCAGTGTCCCCTGTTTGTCTTCCTTCAAACATTGGTTCACCTTCGGACATGAAGTACTATTTTCTCCCTTTACACGCTGCCACCAGTGGATCTTTATCCACACTGTATCAAATATGTTTCTTAGACCCGGGCTGCCAAATATAATAGGTTTATTTATTGTTTGATTGGTAAATCACAGAAGTGAAGTCATAGATGTTCTTTTATTGTTCAATCATTAAACTTGGATAGGATTACACATTTGTTTGTTTGTTTGTCTTCATTCACATCAACCACTCTAACAATATCTGATGACGGTCTATTTTCTATTACTTTTCTCTCTTATCTATTCTCTAACACACACCAACTTTCCAGTCTCTGTCTTAACACTTCAAAACTTTTCTCTAACTCCCCTCAGTCTCCAACTATCCTTCTTGACTTTGCCTTTCCTGTCCTGCCATAGGCTCCTGCCCTAGAGCTCCATATGATGCACAGGTGTGACTTAGGCATTCCATCACAGCTGTTTTTCCTCTTAAGTTTGGTGTTGTTTTCTTGGTTTGATGGCTCTTCTGATTTCATTATTGGAATAACTCTTTGCCTATAGGGCCCAATTCAGATGGTTGATGGATTAGGTACAAGTGTTTGCAAGATCCTGAAGAAAGAGGAGGGCTTGGTCTCCCGAACCTAAAAATATACTATGCAGCAAGTCATCTAGTTTGGCTGAAATAATGGGTTACATTGAGCAACAGAAGATTATTAGATTTGGAAGGCTATGATTTGAGATATGGATGGCATGGGTATCTTTAGTATAATAAAATGAAAGTAAATGCTGATTTTAATAATTGTTACTTACAGCAAGCTATGTTAAGAATCTGGAACACTTTCCAATCAAGACTCCCACCTAAAATGGCACTACCTGTACCCGCACATGAGGGAAATGGCATACAAAAGTAAATTGTTAACCTATAAAGATATTTTAAAATTGGAAGGAGGACAATGTAAGGTGAAGTTAAAAAAATATTTAATGGAGGATAGATGTTGTCGTAAAAGCGTTCCCTAGAACTGCCTTTACACGAAACAGAGAGGGGTCCGGAATGATCCGTCCCTATTGCCAGCAAAATCGGGTCCTGTAATTTTGATCTAGGCGACTTCTCACTCTTTCACCCAAGTCTGTCCCGATTTTAAATAAACAATCTGGAAGATCTGCTCTTCCTTTTTTATTACTTTAGGACCCTAATTTGGTAGCGTAAACGTGGCCAGATCAAATAATATATTTTTAAAGTAGCCAATTTTACCATAGTAGCTGTGGTCTAAACAAGGAGCCAACTTACAGACAAATTGTCTTTTTATCTTTTATTAAAGCAAGATAGCATTCAAACAAACATACTAAAGCATAATATCGTCATTAATTATTTCCAGTACCCCAGCCTTCACCACCAGATATTTCCTCTATAATATGAAAACAATAGACAGTCTAGCTATATCTTAAATTAACATTCTTACGCAGTCTCCAAATTAAAGTTCTGCCAGATGCATCTCTCTCCGTGTGTCGTCTCTGGCTGTCATGCAAGCAACTCTCCCCCATCTCTCTTCTCCGTCCTTCTTTTCTCTCTTCGCCCATCTTTCTTAAATTAAGCTGTTGTGTCCTTGTCCGTTGGAGTTTTGATAAGATAAGGGTCATCTTGTTCTTCTTGAATTTTTTCTTCTGCTGGAAAAAGAACTGACCTTGTACAATTTTTTCTTCCTAATTAACACCTGGACATCAGTCAGCTTCTAGTTGTTTCGTTGCTGTTATGAAACAAAATCCATCTCTATTCTACTTTTACAATTTTCATAATCAAATTCATGACACGCCCCCCTTAAATATACAAAATATAGAACTATTAGAGTTCTTATTTTTATACTTACTTAACATTTGATTATGCAAGTGACTATTTACAATATCACATGTGTATATACAGTTATCTTAATTACTCAGTTTCATTATCAGCGTACATTCGTGAAAGACTATCTGCAACAATATTTAATTTTCCCGGGATATGTTGTATTTCAAAATCAAAGTCTTGCAGGGATAGACTCCATCTTAGCAAAGTATTAAATTCATAACAGTAATATCTCTTTTCTTATGGCTAAATACATCTCTATGAAAAATACGGAAAAAGAAAACAAGTTAATTAATTTTAAACAGAAATTCAAGGTAACCATATTATATCAGCATACAATTTTTTAACGATCTGTTACATTATGTTCGATTTTTCTCCCCACATTGTTACAATCAGAATTTTTTTCAGATCTGTTTCTATACATTTTAAAACTATTTACATGATACATAACTGGTTTCTTGGATGAATTTAACATTTTCACAAGATAATTCACATTTCCCACTTTTTGTATGATTTCCCCTGGACCTTCCCAGACTACTTCCAATTTTGAAGGTCTGAGTGGGTTTAGTACAAGTACCATATCACCCACTTCAAACTCTCAGTAACGGGCCTTCTTGTCATGATAGTATTTTTGTTTTGTTTTGGCTTTCAACAAATTGTCTCTTGCCAATTCTTGCACCGCTAGAAGTTTTTCTTGTAGTTTCCGGACGAAATCCACGACTGGAACCGTGCTACTTCTGACCACACCTTCCCAGTCTGATCGCAGTAGATCTAATGGTCCTTGTAGGTTTTTCCCAAACACTACTTCACTCAGCGAAAAACCTCCCAGAGAAACATGAGGTGCACTTCTGTACGCGAACAAAACAAAAGGTAATAGTTCATCCCAAATGTTCCCATATTCTTGGACTAGGGTTTTAATCATCCTCAACAAGGTTTGTTGTCCTCTTTCCACCATTCCGTGGGATTCCGGATGATAAGGGATGCTAAAGTTTAATTTAATTTCACTGATCTCACAAATTCGGTTAATCAATTTGCTTTTGAAAGCACCGGCTTGATCGCAAATAATTTGAGTAGGTACCCCTATTCGAGAACATAAATCCACTACAACTCTAGCAATAGTTTGTGCCGAAAGGTTGCTAATTGCATATGCCTCGATCCATCTGCTGGCTTGACAAATGAATGAGATTATGTATTTTTTCTTTGACTTCGTTGGTACAAAAGGTCCTAATACGTCCATTTGAAGATACTGGAATACTTGGTCAGGAATTTCGGTTAGTTGCATATTTGCTTTTGTACAATCAGTCTGTTTCCCTGTTCTTTGACAGTAATCACAGGTATTAACGTAGTCCCTGACGGTTTTAGAAATTCCAGGCCAATAAAAATGTTGTGAAATCCTGCTTAACGTTTTTTGGATTCCCAGATGTCCGCTACTTGGACTATCGTGGGCCATTTGTAGAATTTTTTCCCTATACTCTTTTGGAATGACTAGTTGTTGTACAGGTTCCACCTGTTCATTCGATTTTGGGAAATATTCCCGGTATAACAATCCATTTTCCCCCCACAAAAAGGATACTTTTTGTTGTACCGGTTGTCTGGCGTAATCGTCAGCTTGTGACCTCAAAGAATCCAACGTAGGGTCTTCCATCTGCTTCTGTTTGAATACTTCGGATCCCATTGTTACAGGTAGATCCTCTGGTTCTGTTTTTGTTTTGGTTGTACTATCTAGTTCGTCCTCAAGGTGCTGCTGCAGCTGTGCTAATTGTCCCTCTGAGTCATCCTCCGAGTCTTCTTCAGTTGGTACATGTTGCATTGTTTTGCTGTGAGACCTTGTTACAGCTTGTATTGATGTGGATTTTTCCGTATGTTGGTGATTAAGAAACACCAAGTCGTTGCCTATCAAGAAATTGGGTTTACCTTCATGCACTAATAGATATTTTGCTCCTTTCCAATTTTTGTAGTTAATTTGCACGTAGACTAATGGTACGCATCGCTTGATTACTTCTCCGGATCCATAATTTTTTACTGGCCATCTCAGGTTATTTAAGATTAGTTCCGAATCTACAAACTGTTTGTTGATTGACGAGATATCTGCGGCGGTATCCCTAGAGGCGTTTATGGTCAAATCTCCTGTAGAAAAATGTAGGGTTACCAGTTCCGAAAAACTTTTCAGTGACCAATAAAACTGTTCTTCCGGTAGGATGCTACTGGGATTTATAACTGAAAATTTCTCCCCTGAGGATGTCTGTTGGTTTACTGTTGTAGAGACTTGAGCTACTCATAAGCCCATTATCCTTGGCACAATCCTTGGCTCCGTTGCTTGCATTTCACTGGCTTCAGAAAAATTTGGATTGACTCCTCCTTGTCTCTGGGGTGGCACATTCCTTAGTTGATTAACTACATGTGGTTCTGCTGGTAATTCTTGTTTTTCTAGAGGCGTTGCACTGAGATAATTGACTTTTGGGTAGTTGATTTGAATTTCCGTTGAGTCGGTATGGGTGCCTTCTCGAATTTTCTTGGTGTTGGTAAGGGTGTCTGTTGGAATTTCCGTGGGGCAGGTAAAGGTGGTTTACCAACTTGCTTCCCGTCTTGGTTATCTGATCCCGACAGTCGTGGACAATCCCTTTTTAAATGGGCTCCTCCGCAATGGAAACAAGCCAAGGGTGACCTAATCTGGCTAATGCCCATGCTTCTTTGCTCTCCAGCAAAAGACTGTCTTGGTTCAGGAACCACTGTTTTCTTGGATTTGTATTGACTCTGCCTTCTAAGCACTTCTGGAATAGGCCTTACTCTGGTAATAGGTTCACTTTTCTTTAAGGAAATTAATTCATCGGTTTTGAGCGCCAATGTTTGGAGGTCTGTGCAATTTTTCTCCAATAAGCTACTCTTTAACTCTGGTGGTACCAAATTTAGAAAATGTTCTATATACAGTAGCATTCTTAAGTCCTTGAATGTATTGACCTTGGCAGCCTCTAACCAATGGTCGCTTAACACCTCTATTTGATCAGCAAGGGCAGAATAACTCATTTGAGGGGTCTTCCTCAATTTTCTAAACTGTTGCCTTAGCAGTTCTGGTGTAAAACCTCCTCTTTGGTAAACCAGGAGTTTAAACTGTTCCCAAGTTAAATTTTGTTTGGAAATTCTTGCTAAAAGGGTGGCTAACTCCCCGGAAACTTGAGATCGTAGAATTTTTAAATATAATTGTGTTGGCACGTTCAGATCAGCACATGAAAATTCAAAAAGTGATAAAAATGAAAAAATGTCATCGCCCTCTTGGTAATATGGTAAGTTTCTCCTGTCAATGTTAGATATCGAGTCTCTGGCTTGTTGTTTCTCAGCAATTTTCTTCTGTAAAATCTGTAGTTTCATTTTGTGGTATCTTCTTGCTTGAAGTTCCCTAGCTGTGTGTGCATTCACCCATTGCTTCTGGCAACCCAGGAAGTCTGCCATCATCAGGGTAAGCTGTTCTTGCAACCTGAAACTTATATCTTTTGCATCTACTGGACTGCTGCTGGCCTCTGCTCCTGCTGTTCCCCTCTGGGTGATTATTTCTTCATCAGGAATTTTTTCTGTTAGTAAGTCCTGCTGAGTTGGAACTTGTTCCGCCCCAGTGGTTTAACTACATCTGGATTTGCTTCCATTAATCTTTGGGCATCTTCATCCTCTGGGTTATCTACTTCCCAGTGTTCCACTGCTTCCAAAATCTCCTTATCCACTGATAATTCAGGCAGTGAAAACCGACTGCTAAAAGCCATTTTTCCTTTTTTTTTCTCTCTCCCTGCAGCCTTGGCCGAAGCACTTAAGCCCCAGGAGAAACAATAAAACAATAAAACTGTCAGCTTTGACTAATCCTACTTTCCCTCCAGGAAATCCTTTTGGCTCTGGCTTAGGGTAGGAAATTTTCCCTTTTTAAACTTTATTTAATTACTTTTAAATTCCTTTTATTATCCTGGCTGGCTCCTTATAGACTCCTGCTATACTCAAAACAATTTTGCCACTCTGTCACCTGAGTGAATCAAGCTGTCACTTTTTAAACAACACAATGCTTATTCCCTTAGAACTCTTAAGCCACTGGCAGAATCTCTCCTTGCATCACTTTAGCCTGAGCTTTCTGCACAGGAGTCTTCTCCAGTAATTTACCACCTTCCCTGCTTTGCTCTGAAGCTCACGCCAGAGAAGTTTCTCTTGTCCTTTATTAAGCAGTGTGTATCTGCTTGCTCACCCATCTGCCTTCATAAAACAATTACCAGCACTAATTCAGCCCTTGAGCAAAGCGCAACCCAAGCTGCAACTATTTAAGCTGTCAGCATGGCATAAACACGGCACATGGATTTGTATCCAAATGCAGCCACCATGGCTTGTGAATCAAATCCCATCTTCCACTATGCTGTAAACACGGCACGTGAGACTCAGATCCCAAGATGCCACCATGTCGTAAACATGGCGGGTGAATTATTATCCCACCGCTGCCACCATGTCGTAAAAGCGTTCCTTAGAACTGCCTTTCTTCTTCATGGATTGCTGCCTTGTCGTGGCGAAGGGGCTTGAGTAACTCAGAGAAACTATGGGCTATGCCGTGCAGGGACACCCAAGACGGACAGGACATAGTGGAGAGTTCCGACTAAACGCAATCCACCTGGAGTAGGAAATGGCAAGCCACTCCAGTATCTTTGCCAAGAACGCCCCATGATCAGAAACAGAAGGCTAAAAGATATGACGCTGGAAGATGGGCCCCTCAGGTCGGAAGGCGTCCAACATGCTACTGAGGAAGAGCGGAGGACAAGTACAAGTAGCTCCAGAGCTAATGAAGTGGTTGGGCCAAAGCCGAGAGGACGCTCAGCTGTGGACGTGCCTGGAAGTGAAAGGAAAATCCAATGCTGCAAAGAAAAATACTGCATAGGAACCTGGAATGTAAGATCTATGAACATTGGGAAGCTGGAGGTGGTCAAACAGGAGATGGCAAGAATAAACATCGACATCCTGGGCATCAGTGAACTAAAATGGACAGGAATGGGCGAATTCAGCTCAGATGATTATCATATCTACTATTGTGGACAAGAATCCCGTAGAAGGAATGGAGTAACCCTCATAGTCAACAAAAGAGTGGGAAAAGCTGTAATGGGATACAATCTCAAAAATGATAGAATGATGTCAATACGAATCCAAGGCAGACCATTCAACATCACAATAATCCAAGTTTATGCACCAACCAGCATTGCTGAGGAGACTGAAATTGAACAATTCTATGAAGATTTACAACACCTTCTAGAACTGACACCAAAGAAAGATGTTCTTCTCATTCTAGGGGACTGGAATGCTAAAGTAGGGAGCCAAGAGATAAAAGGAACAACAGGGAAGTTTGGCCTTGGAGTTCAGAACGAAGCAGGACAAAGGCTAATAGAGTTTTGTCAAGAGAATAAGCTGGTCATCACAAACACTCTTTTCCAACAACACAAGAGGCGACTCTATACATGGAAATCACCAGATGGGCAATATCGAAATCAGATTGATTATATTCTCTGCAGCCAAAGATGGAGAAGCTCTATACAGTCAGCAAAAACAAGACCTGGAGCTGACTGCGGTTCTGATCATCAGCTTCTCATAGCAAAATTCAAGCTTAGACTGAAGAGATTAGGAAAAACCACTGGGCCACTCAGGTATAATCTAAACCAAATCCCTTATGAATACACAGTGGAAGTAAAGAACAGATTTAAGGAACTAGATTTGGTGGACAGAGTGCCTGAAGAACTTTGGATAGAGGCTCGTAACATTGTCCAGGAGGCAGCAATGAAAACCATCCCAAAGAAAAGGAAATGCAAGAAAGCAAAGTGGCTGTCCAACGAGGCCTTAGAAATAGCAGAGAGGAGAAGGGAAGCAAAATGCAAGGGAGATAGGGAAAGTTACAGAAACTTGAATTCAGACTTCCAAAGAATAGCAAGGAGAGACAAGAGGGCCTTCTTAAATGAACAATGCAAAGAAATAGAGGAAGATAACAGAAAAGGAAAGACCAGAGATCTGTTCAGGAAAATTGGACATATTAGAGGAACATTTTGCGCAAAGATGAACATGATAAAAGACAAAAATGGGAGGGACCTAACAGAAGCAGAAGACGTCAAAAAGAGGTGGCAAGAATACACAGAGGAATTATATCAGAAAGATGTGGATATCCCGGACAACCCAGACAATGTAGTTGCTGACCTTGAGCCAGACATCCTGGAGAGTGAAGTCAAGTGGGCCTTAGAAAGCCTGGCTAACAACAAGGCCAGTGGAGGTGATGGCATTCCAGTTGAACTATTTAAAATCTTGAAAGATGATGCTGTTAAGGTGCTACATTCAATATGCCAGCAAGTTTGGAAAACTCAACAGTGGCCAGAGGATTGGAAAAGATCAGTCTACATCCCAATCCCAAAGAAAGGCAGTGCCAAAGAATGCTCCAACTACCGTACAATTGCACTCATTTCACACGCTAGCAAGGTTATGCTCAAAATCCTTCAAGGTAGGCTTCAGCAGTATGTGGACCGAGAACTCCCAGAAGTACAAGCTGGATTCCGAAGAGGCAGAGGAACTCGAGACCAAATTGCTAACTTGCGCTGGATTATGGAGAAAGCCAGAGAGTTCCAGAAAAATATCTACTTCTGCTTCATTGACTATGCGAAAGCCTTTGACTGTGTGGACCACAGCAAACTATGGCAAGTTCTTAAAGAAATGGGAGTGCCTGACCACTTTATCTGTCTCCTGAGAAACCTATATGTGGGACAGGAAGCAACAGTTAGAACTGGTCATGGAACAACTGAGTGGTTCAAAATTGGGAAAGGAGTACGGCAAGGCTGTATATTGTCCCCCAGCTTATTTAACTTATATGCAGAATACATCATGCGGAAGGCTGGACTGGAAGAAACCCAAGCCGGAATTAAGATTGCCGGAAGAAATATCAACAACCTCCGATATGCAGATGATACCACTCTGATGGCAGAAAGTGAGGAGGAATTAAAGAACCTTGTAATGAGAGTGAAAGAGGAGAGTGCAAAAAACGGTCTGAAACTCAACATCAAAAAAACTAAGATCATGGCCACTGGTCCCATCACCTCCTGGGAAATAGAAGGGGAAGATATGGAGGCAGTGTCAAATTTTATCTTCCTGGGCTCCATGATCACTGCAGATGGAGACAGCAGCCCTGAAATTAAAAGGCGCCTTCTTCTTGGGAGGAAAGCGATGACAAATCTGGACAGCATCTTGAAAAGCAGAGACATCACCTTGCCAACAAAAGTCCGAATAGTCAAAGCTATGGTTTTTCCTGTAGTGATGTATGGAAGTGAGAGCTGGACCATAAAGAAAGCAGACCGCCGAAGAATTGATGCCTTTGAATTGTGGTGCTGGAGGAGGCTCTTGAGAATCCCCTGGACTGCAAGGAGAACAAACCTATCAGTTCTAAAGGAAATCAACCCTGAGTGCTCACTGGAAGGACAGATCCTGAAGCTGAAGCTCCAGTACTTTGGCCATCTAATGAGAAGAAAAGACTCCCTGGAAAAGACCCTGATGTTGGGAAAGTGTGATGGCAAGAGGAGAAGGGGACGACCGAGGATGAGATGGCTGGACAGTGTCTGCGAAGCAACCAACATGAACCTGACACAACTCCGGGAGGCAGTAGAAGACAGGAGGGCCTGGCGTGCTCTGGTCCATGGGGTCACGAAGAGTCGGACACGACTAAACGACTAAACACACACACACAGAACTGCCTTTACACGAAACAGAGAGGGGTCCGGAATGATCCGTCCCTATTTCCAGCAAAATCGGGTCCTGTAATTTTGCTCTAGGGACATACAGTTCTGAATGTTAGAGTCTTTGATAAGATATATAGATAAGGAGACTCTTAAAACTTTGGGTATGGATGATTATTAGTGCAGCAAATATTGGGATGATTATCATAAACAAGTAAAGAAGTAATTGCAAGAAAGATTTACAAATTATGAGAAGATGCAGAGTGAAAAAGTTGTCAGACTGGTCCACCACCCTGCAAATCCCTATCTCCCCCTTTTCCTCTCTTCCCCTTTTGTTTTTGTATTGCTACCTTATGTGAAATTTAATAAAATGCAATATTAAAAAAAGAAAAAAGAAAATAGGTACTTATTTCCATATGTGGTGGGAATATAAGAATGCACTGAAATTTTGGCTATTGTTTTTTATGGAAATAAAATAACTAAGCAAAATTTAGAGGTATGCCTGAAAATAGCACTTTTGTCAATATTTGCTCAGGAACAATGTAACTGGTCAACTAGATAATTGATTTCAAGTTTATTAACAGCAGCAAGATTAATGATACCTAAGAAAATAAAGTATGATTTTCAATTAAATGAATGGCATAAAGAAGTATGAAATATAGCTAACAATGTCAAGTTAACATGTAATATTAGAGTCAAGAAGGAATTGTTACAAAGGTATACTTTCATAGCTACCTGGGGAGAATTTATTGATCATGTGTTAAGAAAGGGGAACGGAAGTGCACCATCACAAGAGTTGTTGCAGTTTTCAAAGGCAGTGGGACTCTATGAAGAGAGAAGAATTGGTTACATCTCCAATGATTCTGGGGTGGGGAACACTTTTATTTATTTTTATTTTTTTATTTGGCTTTAATGCCACTCATCTAGATGAATCTACTCTGGATGGTTTACTGTCCAAAAAAAAACCACACACACAATAAAATTGAAAATATTAATAAAAATAAATCAAAACAAGCAAATGTTATCCAAGATGGAAAAACCAGGGGAAGAAATTAAGTAATGTCAGGAGAGAAGGCCTGCCTGAAGAGCCAGGTGTTCAGTTTATTCTTAAAACTTCCCAATGAGGGAACCAGGCAGATCTCGGGGAAAGGATGTTCCAAAGGTGAGGGACCACTGCCGAGAAGGCCTGGTTTCTAGTTTTTTCCTTCCGGGCCTCTCTCGGAGTTAAGCCCCTCAGCTGCCCAGCCTGGGTAGAATGAGTGACATGGGTAGAACTAGGTGAACGAAAGTGCTGTGACAGGTATCGAGGTCCTAAACCATTTAGGGCTTTATATGTAATCATTAGCACCTTGAAATTGATGCAGAATCTAATGGGTAACCAGTCTAACGCAGCCAGAGTGGGGGAAATATGATGATATTTTTTCACCCCAGTTAGTAATCTGGCTGCTGTGTTCTGGACCATTTGAAGTTTCTGCATCAATCTCAATAACAACAACAACAACAACAACAACAACAACAACAATAATTTTTATTGTCATTGTAAGTATATACACAGTATACCCATACAACGAAATTCACAGACACCCAGAGACCAGACACATGCACACACATAAAATTCCCCAAACACTCCCCACCCACTAAAAGTCCCCCACTAAAAATACAAACATCTACACCGCAAGCCAAGTAACACAGTCCAACTAATTATTCACTACTGGTGGTCTTTAAGCTCATTATTAATTGCAATTAAAACTCTGAGATAAAAACTATTGAGAAAACGTGTGGTCCGAGTCTTAATTGTTCTATATCTTCTGCCAGATGGTAACAGTAGTCTAATCTGGAGACTATGAGCACATGGACAAGTGTAGTGAGTGCCCCAACATCAAGATAGAAACTCAGCTGGGCAATCTGCCAAAGATGTAAATGTGCAGTTACCTGGGATTCCATGGCAAGCGGTGGGGCAAGATGGACTCCCCAAGCTGCGGACCACAGTCTTTGTGGTGAGAGTTGCTCCCCCAAAAGAGAGGGAGCTTCCCAACCCACTGATGACCCACCCTCAGGTCCTCTGTCTTGTCCGGGTTCAGCCTCAGTCTATTCTCCTGCATCCATTACAGAACACCCCCCAGGCAGCACTCAAGGGACGTAACAGCATCCACTGCTGATGGAAAAAAGGAGATGTAGAGCTGAGTGTCATCAGCATACTATGACATGAGGCATGAGGTGTGACAAACCCAGACCTACTGGGATATGCCACAGTTTCACTAAGCTGCCACCAACCATTCCCTATAAGAAGTCACACAGACCAGGGATGGATTTTTAACAAATAAAAGAACAAGGTTTATTAAATAACACACAGGGAAAAATAAAAGGATCAAGTGAATAAGATACAGTAACGTGGCTTAGTCTCAATCATACATACACACAGTTTGGTTCACACAGAACACTTAACTTGAAGCACAGACCCTGAAACTATCAGTTCTGGCTAACCATACAGACACCTGAACCTATCAGGTTGGTACTGACTGACACACAGTAGTACCCTGTCTGACACACAGACTCCCACTCAAGCTTCTTCTCTCAGCTCTTCTCCAGCTTCTTCAACTCCTGCTTCACACAAGCTCCACATATATATACAGTACAGCCCCTCCTCCTGATGTCCCGCCTTCCACTCCCCATAGGATGGAACTTTCCCTCCAAACCCATGACAGACAGGTAACATCAGTGCTGTATGTAACACCTCCCCTCTTTATAAGTTGTTTTGTAGGGGGAAAGCTAAGGTGCTTTTCACCAAAAAACAACCTGGACCCAAAACAAACAAAAACAGTCATATAATAACATACAATACCATACTTACTTATACTTACACTCTATTAGGCATTTAAACATTTACCATTAACAATACATCAAGTTACCTTTATTCATACAAACCAACATGTTTAATAAACAGACACATTTGACTTTTTGTCATCAAAATATATACATAGTCCATGTTTCTTTCGCCGTCTTCATTCTTCAGGTCTTCTTGACAAGGCGTCAGCAACACAGTTCACTGACCCTCTGACCACCTTCACTTCAAAGTCATAGTCTTGCAGATTTAAAGCCCACCTCATAAGTTTACTATTGTGGGTTTTCATTGTCTTTAACCATTGCAGTGGTGAATGGTCAGTGCACAGAATAAAATGTCTTCCCCAGATGTAAGGCTGGGCCTTCTGGATCGCGTAGACTATGGCCAGGCACTCCTTTTCCACGGTTGCCAAATGTCTCTCACCTTTCTGGAGTTTCCTACTCAGGTAGGACACTGGATGCTGGTCACCATTCTCATCCTCCTGGCAAAGAACTGCTCCTACCCCGCTGTTAGACGCATCGGTGTAGATGATGAACTCCCGGTCGAAGTCTGGAGCACGCAGCACTGGATAGTTGATGAGCGCCTCCTTCAACCTCCGGAACGCCTCCTCACAGTCGCTGGTCCACGGGATGCGGTCATCAGCCTTCTTCCTCGTCAGATCGGTCAGCGGAGCCGCAATCTCGCTAAACCTCGGGATGAACTTTCTGTAGTAGCCCACCAACCCAAGAAATGATTTGACTTTTTTCTTGGTGTTGGGTCTAGGCCAATCACGAACTGCTTCTATCTTGGCCTCGAGGGGTTTTATCACTCCTCCCCCTACTATGTGACCCAAGTATTTTATTTCTGGGCTACCCAGCTGCAGTTTGTTCTCTTTGCAAGGCCTAGGCCAAAGCACTTCCTCCCCTGGGTCAAAGTGCCTCTCCCTGCCTTCCTGGTCATCCCAAGCTTTCTTTCTGACCTTTTGGGCTTGCAGGGTCTCTGCTGCTAGCTCTAGGTTTCTCTTTAGGTCATTCATCAAGGTGTCTATGTATGTCACAACGTCTTGTGGGTCATCCTGGGTGATCTGCTCCCAATTTTGTTTGATTAAATCAAGGGGCCCTTTCACCCTTCTCCCAAATAAAAGTTCAAACGGACTGAACCCGGTACTGGCTTGTGGCACTGATCGATAAGCAAACAAAAGGGATTGCAGCTTCTGGTCCCAATTGTTTGGATTCTCTGCCAAGTAAGCCCTAATCATGCACATTAGAGTCCCATTGAACTTCTCAGTTAACCCATTACTTTCAGGGTGATAGGCAGTGGTTTCCTTGTGCTTAATTCCACAGATTTGCCATAACCGTTTCATGAGCTTCGATGTGAACGATGCGCCCAAATCTGTGATTATTTCTGAGGCAAATCCCATCCTGGACATATACCCCACCAAGGCATCTGCCACTGTGTTAGTTTCAATGTTAGTCAAGGGAATGGCTTCAGGGTACCTCGTGGCATGGTCCACAATGGTGAGAATGAACCTGTTCCCCCTCTTTGTGGCCTTGGGCAAAGGTCGCACAATATCCACCCCTATGCATTTGAACGGAGTGTCAATCACAGGCAAAGGGCACAACTTTGCTTTGGTCCTGTCGCGGCTATTCCCCTGCCTTTGACACACATCACATTGTTTACAGAACTCCCTGATCTGCTTCCCTATGTCAGGCCAGTAAAAATTCTGTGTGATTCTCTGCTGTGTTTTGTTCACCCCTAAGTGCGCAGCAAACATGTCAGAGTGCCCCCTTTGTAAGATCATGGGGCGATACTTTTCAGGTACCACTAGCTGACTTCTGATCCCATCTCCCCCTTTTGAGATATTCCTCAGGGTCTCTCTATACAAAATCCCCTTTTTCTCTAGAAATCTCACTGGGGTTTCAGGTGTTAGCTGGGCGTCAGTCACCTGTTCAAAACACTTTTGGAGAGTGGCATCTGCCTTTTGCTCTTGGCCAAATCGGCTGTCTGTGGTTAAGGTTTCCACCACAGCTTCTGAACTCCCCTCTGCTTCCGTCTCTGGCTCATCATTACCCCCCTGAACTGTCCCCGTGGTGGCTTGTGAACGTGTAATCACTAGCACCCGTTTCACATGTTCAGCCAGGTCATTTCCCACGAGCACGGCTGCTGGCAGAGTCAATGAAATCGCTAGCCGCCAAACTCCCCTCCAGCCTTGAAAGTTCACAGGTACCTCCGCTACTGGCAGTGAGATCACCTGCCCCTCAATCCCTGCCACCTTCATGCTCTCATTTGGGATTATATATTCCCTAGGAATAATATCTGGATGGCACAGGGTCACCTGGGAACAAGTGTCCCTCAGCCCCCGATACTGATGGTCAAGTATTCCTACGTCCACCCCTGCTGTTTCAAACAACTGAGAATCTGTTCTCACGAGCAAGCAGCGCTTGACCTCCACAAGAGGACCATTTTCCTCAGCCTGATCAGCAGATGTAACTGTTCCAGATTGAGTAGCCATGGCAACAGGCTCCCTCAGTGACAAGGGGCTTTGCTCTTTCTGGACACAGAACACAGCTTTTGGCTTGGTTCCACTCGAATCCTGAGGCACAATTCCTTTTAGCTGCTTTAATTTCTCACACTCTGAGATTAGATGGCCCTTTCCCTGACAGAAATAACATTTTCTGCTATATTTTGAGTCTTTCTCATCTTGTTTTGGTTTTCCCTCCAAAATCTGAGGTCTTGGTTTCATGTCTGAGGGCTTCCCTTCACCATGGGCCCCTCCCCCTTGCTGGCTTTTCCCTGGTCCCTGAGAGTACTTGCTGTAGGTTTCTTTAGGTTTCCCCATCGATTTCCCCTCACCCAAGGGCTTTCTTATTTGGGAAATAAAATCTGCGATCTCGGCTGCTTCTGCCACAGATTTCGGTTTCCTTTCCCTCACCTGGAATTTTAGTTCCCCATGCAGGACTGAATAGAACTGTTCCAGTGCTATCAAGTCTTTGAGCTGCTGAAAGGTCTCTGTCCCCTCCTGAGATAGCCATTTCTCTAGCAGCCTCACCAATTGGGCCCCCACTTGGGTAAAAGTCTGCTCTGGTTTCTTGGTGATTGACCTGAATCTTTGCCTCAGCTGTTCCGCATTTATCCCATGTCTGGCAAACACCAGTTTTTTAAACTCTGCAAAATCTTTCATCAGTTCCTGTGGCATCTCTGCATAGACTTCTGCAAGGCTGCCACTGATTAAAGATCGCATGATGGTCATCTTCTCAGTTTCCCTTACTGAGAAGTCCACAAACGCTCTTTCCACTAGGGAAAAGAACACCTCAGGACAATCTCCCTTGTGGTACACAGGGAATTTCTTCAGGTCAGTTTTAGACAATTGGCCCCCCTCAGAATCCCTATTGTTATTATTGTTCTGATTCATCAGTTCCAATTTTCTTAACTCAAACGCCATTTTCTCTCTCTGCAATTCCAATTCAAATTGTCTCTGTTTCTCCCTTTCCTCCCTTCTTTCTCTCTCTAATCTTTCCTCCATTTCCCTCACCCTCAGTTCATGCTGTTGGGCTAGGAGTATTTTTCTGAGTTCTGGGTTTTGTTCTCCCGTGCTGTCACCCTGCACTGAGCCAAATTCATCCTCAGAACCTTGGTCAACCTGGGGGTCTTTCACTTCACCCATTTCTGCCATTTGGCTTCGAGTCAAGGGCATAATCCCCCCCCCCCAGAACAGGCTGCTTTCAAAAGTCAAGCCTCAAAATAAAGCGACCACTTTTTTTTCTTTTGCCTCAGAACCAGCTTTCTATAGATTGCTGCTGTTCTTCAGCACTAACTTGCAACAGTTGCGAGCCAGAGTCTACCCCCCTCTGCTAGGCCTCACAGCAGGCAGGCTAAATCACTTCTACTACACAGTTTTGCCTCAGCCTTTTTCCCGCCAAAACCGGTTGCCTCAGAGCTCCCTAATCTAGTCCCCAATCTGAGGTTACACGTTCTTCCACTAGCGCACCTCCCCGTGAGGTACACCTAGAAGATTACCTACGCGCTCTCAGATTGTCCCTGACTAGACCCCCCTTGCTCTGGGCACTCTTGCCAAGGCTTTGCTGGACCACTGGACAACTGGACCAGTCGTATCCCACACGCTGGACACCAATCAATGTGACAAACCCAGACCTACTGGGATATGCCACAGTTTCACTAAGCTGCCACCAACCATTCCCTATAAGAAGTCACACAGACCAGGGATGGATTTTTAACAAATAAAAGAACAAGGTTTATTAAATAACACACAGGGAAAAATAAAAGGATCAAGTGAATAAGATACAGTAACGTGGCTTAGTCTCAATCATACATACACACAGTTTGGTTCACACAGAACACTTAACTTGAAGCACAGACCCTGAACCTATCAGTTCTGGCTAACCATACAGACACCTGAACCTATCAGGTTGGTACTGACTGACACACAGTAGTACCCTGTCTGACACACAGACTCCCACTCAAGCTTCTTCTCTCAGCTCTTCTCCAGCTTCTTCAACTCCTGCTTCACACAAGCTCCACATATATATACAGTACAGCCCCTCCTCCTGATGTCCCGCCTTCCACTCCCCATAGGATGGAACTTTCCCTCCAAACCCATGACAGACAGGTAACATCAGTGCTGTATGTAACATGAGGCACCACACCCCCGGCGAATGCTCCCTAGCAACATCATGTGGATATTAAACAGCATTGGAGAGATGATCAAACCCTATGGGACCCCACAATTGAGGAGCCATGGGGCCGATACATTCTCCCCAAGCTGGATTCTCTGAGAACGGTCCTCCAAGAAGGACCAGAGCCAGGCAAGAGCCAGACCACTGATCCCCAACTTGGAGAGCCTCCCCAGAGGATACGGTGGTCAACGGTATCAAAGGCAGCTGAGATGTCGAGGAGAACCAACAAGGACATTTTGCCCCTGTCGGCCTGCCTCAAACAGGGCGACCAATGCAGTTTCTGTGCCGTGGCATGGCCTGAAGCCTGACTGGAATGGATCCAGGGCATTGGTTTCATCCAGTGGAACCTGCAACTCGTCAGCCACCACCCTCTCAACTACCTTGCTGAGGAAAGAAACATTGGCGACTGGCCTATAATTGCCAGTGTTGTCCACTGCCAAGCTTGGTTTCTTCTTATGGGCCTATTGAGTGTTTCCTTGAGGGGAAGAAATACCTTGCCCCCCTGGAGAGACTTTTGATATAATTGATTTGAAGTTTCATGTTGTCAATTTCTTTTTACACCAACACCAACAATGTGGGGAAATGTAGCCAAATTTAGGTTGTTAGGGAGAAAGCTCAAAGCCAGGACCTGAAAGGCAGTGTTCTCAGAAGTGCTACCTGTTCCATGTGCAGGGTCAGCTAGACAGGCGGAGCCTAGGGGTCACAATGTGTGGATGAGACAGTGGTGTCAGGGGAGGGATTTAAATTCATTAGGCACTGGAGAACGGTTTGGGACAAGCCAGGCCTGTACAAGAGGGACAGGCTTCACTTGAACGAACACGGTACCAGACTGTTGGTGTGTAACATTTAAAAGGTGGCAGAGCAGCTTTTAAACTGAATGCCGGAGGAAATTCAAAAGGTGCTGAGTGGCATCTGTTTCGGGACCTGTGGAATAAGGGTGGAGAGGGTAGAGAACGCCAAAGTGATGACAGTGTAGGAATTAGGACTGGGAATATAATGGGATGTGATTGTTGGTCCACTGGAAGAAGCAGCTGTGGAAAAAAGGAACAAACAAGTAGCCCATATGCAGGTGCTTTTATGCAAATACCCAAAGCATCTGAGTAAAGATGGGAGAACTGGAACATTTGAGGGCTAGGGATAACATTGATATAATGGCCATAATGGAAACCGGGTAGAATTCAAAGAACCAGTGGGATACTGCAATCTCAGGCTATAAACTCTATAGGAGGGATAGGGAAGGGCATGTTGAAGGAGGGATGGCCATTTATGTCAAAGAAGGGGTAGAATCCAGCAGAAAGGAGATGAATGGCAGGTTAGACTCCATCATAGAGTTGCTGTGGGTTAAACTACCAGGCCCAAGGAGTGATGAGTTAGTGAGAATGTGCTATCGTCCTCCAGATCAAAAATTTGAGGGGGACCTTGAAATGAGGAGACAAATCAGGGAGGTGTCCAAGAGGGACAGGATTGTAATCATGGGGGGGGGACTTCAATTATCCTCACATCAACTGGGCCAATGTGTGCTTGGTTCAAGAAAGAGAGATTGGGTTTCTTGACATGCTACAGTAAATGACTGTGGCTTGGAGCAACTTGTCATGGAGACCACCAGAGGACAGATGACTCTGAATTTAATATTGTGTTTTACCCAGTTATGGACGTGAATGTCACTGAGCCCCTAGGGTACAATGACCACACTTGTCCTCTTTTGCCATGTATGTTGGGGGGGAGAGTGCCAAACAAATGTGACACAAAAACCCTTGATTTCCAAAGGGTGGATGTCCCCCAGATGAGGAAACTAGTTAGAAATAAGTTGAAAGGGAAGGTAAAAAGAATCCAGAGGCCCAGCAAAAGTGCATACCACAAAGAAAGAAGGGCTCAACTAAGTCCAAGAGGGTGCCGGCATGGTTAACGAGCAGACTTAGAGAGGCTTTGAAGGGCAAGGAGAAGTCCTTCTGTAAATGGAAATCCTTCTCAAATGAGGAAAATAAAAAGGAGCACAAACTCTGGCAAAAGAAATATAAGAAGATGATATGGAAGGCAAAGAAGGACTTTGAGGAATGTATGGCCAACAATATATAGGGGAATAATAAAAGCTTCTTTAAATATGTTAGAAGCAGGAAACATGCCAGAGAAGCAGTTGGCCCTCTGGAGGGAAAGGGGAGGTAAAGAGGGACTTGGAGGTTGCAGGGAAATTAAATGAGTTCCTCACATCTGTCTTCATGACAGAAGACTTTGGGCAGATTCTGCTGCCCAAATGGCCCCTCCTGATTAATGAATTACATCAGATACAGGTTAAAAGAGAGGATGTTTTAGACCTAATTGATAAATGGAAGATCAATAAGTCACTGGGTCCAGATGGCATCCACCCAAGGGTTATTAAGGAACTGAGGGATGAAGTTGCTGATCTCTCAGCTAAAATATACAACTTGGCCCTTAAGATGGGCCAGAGGACTGGAGGAGAGCACATGTCCCACCACTCTTTAAAAAGGGAAGGAAGGGGGACTCAGGAAGCTACAGAACAGTTAGCCTAACGTCTGTTCCAGGGAAGATGGTGGAAAGCCTCATCCCAGTGAGTTGGTGTCAATAGGCATTTTCACAATGGGGAGAGGTGAAGAGCGGTGTGCCCCAGGGATCTGTCCTAGGACCGGTGCTTTTCAACCAGTTCATAAATGACCTGGAGACAGGGATAAGTAGTGAGGTGGCCAAATTTGCAGATAACATGAAACTTTCCAAGTGATTAAGAACAGAAGGGATTGTGAAGAGCTCCAGAAGGATCTCTCCAAATGGAGAAGGGGCGGCAAAATGGCAATTGCATTTCAAGAAAAGAAAATGCACATTGGGACAAAAAAATTTAAACTTTAGTTATCAGCTAATGGGTTCTGAGATGTCTGTGATGGATCAGGAAAGAGATCGTGGTGTGCTGGTGGACAGCTCGATGAAAGTGTCAACCCAGTGTGCGGTAGGAGTGAAGAAGGCCAATTCCATGCTACGTATCATTAAAAAGGGGATTGAAAATAGAACTGCCAACATTATAGTGCCATTGTACAAAATGCTGGTAAGGCCGCACCTGGAGTATTGTGCACAGTTCTGGTTGCCACATCTCAAAAAATACATAGTGGAATGTATATATTCCCCCACTCACATTAAAACAACAAATAACTGAAGCCTGGAATTCTCTAGAGATATATGTAGCAAACCTACTAGTAGATCACCCAAAAGCAAAGTTGATACTTCTAGGAGATTTTAATGCACGTCTTGGCCCTGATGATATCAGCCTTGAATTTAAGTACAAGGAATTTTTTTAGTGATCCGGATAACTCCTATAAATTTCTCCCTTTACCAAGGCTTTTTAAAGACTCATCCTCAAACTGTGCAGGATTGTATCTGGCCAAAGTAGCCTCCAAATTGGGTCTGTACCTTTTGAATGGAACCGTTCCAGAGGATCATCCAGTGGAGTTCACCTATATGTCAGGCCAAGGAGCTAGTACTATTGATTATATGCTAGTTTGTGCCTCTCTAATCCCACTTATAACCAGCTTCCAGGTGTTACCCTACTTAGAGAGTGACCATTTCCCCCTACTGCTTCAGGCTAAATTCTTATTTACAACCCAAATTATGACTGATCAGCCTTCTTATGAAGGGTTGCAAGTATTAAGTCATAGAGTGAGATGGTCCGCACAAATTCAGTTCAGGTTTAGAGAAATAATAGAGGTCAAAGATCACAGTATTCCTAAATTTGAAGAGTGGGATCACAATACACAGGACGACCCCGTTAAGATCTATAATAGTCTAATACAGGAATTAAAAATAAATTTAACCTAAAGACCACCCATTCACATCCTTTAGGAAGTCCAAACCCTGGTTTGATAAAGATTGCAAGGAGCAAGAAAAGCCCTTACAGCCATCTTTTTACCTGTTTAAAAAAATCAAACAACAAACAAAGACAGGAAATCCAACAGAAGCTTGGGATTCAAAAAGCAGCATACAAACATCTAATTTATCAAAAGAAAAAAGAATACACTCATTCCCTATGGGCGGAAATAATTTTAGCTGCAAAACAGAAAAACTCTTCTAAGTTGTGGCGACTGGTTAGGGACAAGAAAAAAAAAATCTCCCCTGCCAAATTGATCCTCCAATTTCCCATTGTAAATGGGTTGCCTACTTTAATCAACTTTATAAAGACCTTCCACCAACACCAGTTCCAGCTGGTGAATTCAAAGATCTACCGGTCTGGCCTCCAGTTTCCCAGGAGGAAATTAAATCCCATATTGCCTGACTGAAAATAGGCAAAGCACCAGGGTCAGATGGCTTGCCTCCGGAACTGTTCAAAGAAAATATTGATTGGTGGGCACCTTTTTTAGCAGCATTATTCACCTACATCGACTCCACGGGCCTCTTTCCTGTAGAATGGAACACAGCAATAGTAGTACCTTTATTCAAAAAAGGACTAAGAGATGAGCCGGCAAACTATCGCCCTATTAGTCTCTGAAATATATGCAGTAAACTATATGCTAGGCATCTGCAGGACAAATTTGAGACCTGGTTGATCGAAGAAAATAGGATTGCTGTAGAGCAAGCTGGTTTTAGAGAGTGTAGATCCACTATGGACCACTGTCTTATTATTCAACATCTTATAGAGAAATATGCGGCAAAAGGCCCACCCTCATTATATGCTGCATTTGTCAATCTGAAAGCGGCTTTTGATTCAATCTCGAGACGTCAACTATGGGCCCATTTAGAAGCCACCTCAATAGATAAACGATTGCTACTGTTGCTGCATGTACTAACAATAATACCAATCTCAAAGTTAGGTTCAATAGGAAAGGGAATTTAACAGAACCGATTAACACCTATAGAGGAGTCAGACAGGGCTGCTTACTGGCCCCCTCATTGTTTAATTTATATATAAACGACATAGCAGAACACCTGAATTCTCCTAGTCTTCATCCTCCAAAATTACACCAAAGACATATTTCTATCCTTCTCTATGCGGATGATGCCGTGCTTCTAGCGAGAACGCTAATCGGCCTAAAGAGAGCCCTTAAGAAATTTGCAGACTTCTGCAGAAAGAAGGAATTAGAAATAAATTATCAAAAGACAAAAAAATATGGCCTTTGGTAGAAGACAAAAGAAAAGATCTTGGATTATAAATGGGCAATCTCTTGAACAGGTTTCCTGTTTTAAATACCTAGATATGGCCCTGCAATCCACTGGGGACAGGAATGCCCATATACAATATGCAGCCACCCAAGGGGAAAAAACAGCAAACACCATTCTAAGATTCTACCATTCAAAAGGGGGTCGTTATATCCCAGCAGCCCAAAAACTCTTCCAGGCAAAGGTGGTCAGCCAGATGCTTTATGGCACCTTTATGGGGCCTTCACCCAGCAGTTTTGATCTGATAGAGCGGGTTCAGTCAACATTCCTTAGAGCAATACTTGAAGTCCCAAGATGTGTAACGAATGCACAAATCCGTTTAGAAACCGGCTCACTAATAATGGTAGCCAAAATTGTACTAGCCTCCCTTCAATACTGGCTTAAAATAAACTTCCAGCTACAGGGATTAACACATCTACTCCTAGAGGATAATTTCCAATCGAGCTGGTTAAAAGCGGTCTTAAATAAACTGCAAGTAATGGGCTTCTCTCCTCAAGCAATATTAAGCATGCAATGGGATGAAGCAAAATCAACCCTAAAACAGAAAATAATGGATATGGAGAGACAGGTAGATCTCAGTAGATGCCCCAATTTTAGAGCAATAGACATGCATAAATATCGTCCGCTCCCTATGGCCTACCTGTCACAGCTTGAGACATATAAGTTTAGGAAAGCCTTTACTCTGGCTAGATGCGAGGCTTTCTCTTCTGTGGTGTTGGAAGGCAGATTTTAAAAAATCCTGAGGGAACAGAGATTCTGCCCTTGTGGCTCTGGCGAGATCGAATCTATCGAGCACATGATGCTCAGGTGTAACAGGCATAATAAGATCCGAGGAAAATATATTACACCTCTCTTAAAAGATATGGCAGGTCAATTGGATTCGGACTACTGTAATCAATTGTTAACCGACCAAAATAGGATTACTACAGAACTGGTAGCGAAATTTTGGGCGGCATGCTATAACACAGTGGTCCCCAACCTTGGGCCTCCAGATGTTATTGGACTTCCAACTCCCAGAAATCCTGGCCAGCAGAGGTGGTGGTGAAGGCTTCTGGGAGTTGTAGTCAAAGAACATCTGGAGGCCTAAGGTTGGAGACCACTGCTATAACAGACAGAACAGACAGCTAAACCCTTAGACCTTGGTCTTACATTGCTATATTTGCTGTTTTAGATATTTTACCTTTGTATGTCTGGTATGGCTCTTTGTAGTGCACGCCAGTCTTTGAAGTTTTGTATTCAATTTCGTATGGCTTGATGCTGTAACAATAAAGTATGTATGTACATAGTGGAATTGGAAAAGGTGCAGAGGAGAGCGACTAAAATGATGACTGGGCTGGGGCACCTCCCTTATTATTTATTTTATTTATTTATTTATTCAATTTCTACCCCGCCCCTCTAGACAAGGTCTACTCGGGGCGGCTTACAAAAATTAAAACACATTAAAACAATATAGAAGAATAACTAACATAATACAATTATTATGAGGAATTATTATGAGGAATGGCTAAAGTGTTTGGAGCTCTTTGGTTTAAACAAAAGGGGGAAGCTCTTTTCCCTCTCACACAATACTAGAATCCCTTCAAATTGAGTGTTGGGAGAGTGAGAACAGACAAAAGAAACTATTTCTTTACCTGGCCTGTTGTTAGTCTGTGGGACTCCTTGCCACAGGATGTGGTGATGGCATCTGGCCTAGATGCTTTTAAAAGGGGATTGGACAGATTTCTGGAGGAAAAGTCCATTGAAGGTTACAAGCCATGATGGGGATGTATGATCTCCAGGCTTAAAAGGAAGATTCCTCCAAATGCCAGATGCAGGGGAGGAGTATCAAGAGACAGGTATCTATTTGTCTTCTGTGCTCCCAGAGGCATCTGGTGGGGCCACTGTCAGATACAGGAAGCTGGGCTAGATGGGCCATTCGCCTGATCCTGCAGGGCTCTTCTTATGTTCTTATGTTCCAATGTACCCTTCATCTGTATTCTTAGAGCACTGTGTCATAACGCTGCAGAATTTTGCATTGTATTATCATCTGTACTTGGAGAAAGATCTTTTTGTTATTTAGCAAGACTGATTTTTTTAAAATTTCAAATTGCTTTCCAGTAGTCTTAATGAGGTGAAACAGTTCCCTCCAAATTCATCCTGAACAATGATCTATAATCCAAACAATATGCTGTGGAAAAAGAAAGAAAAAATGGTGAATGTCATCACAAGCATGTTCTGAAAAACCAAATATGAACTGTGCTTTATGTCAACAGTTGTGTTAATGTAAGCGTTCACTGTAGGCAACATTGTTTTTATTGGAAACAGCAATGACATAATATAACAAATAGGTGAAGTTCATGGGTAATACATGACAGTGTTCTCTTCTGAGAAAACATGGTTAATTTTGGAAAAAATTATCAAAGGACAACTCTGAAAGTGGGGCTGGAGAGCTTACAATGTAGGCGCTGTTCAGGTATATACATGCACCATGCTGGTGGACGTAGTTGTGATATTAGCTAATATTCAAAATTTTGTTTGAAGGAAATAGTAAATCTGTAAAGTACAAGTTGCATGTTGGGAGGACAAATGGTTGTCATTAAAAGTTTTTTTTTTAGCTAATTAGGACTGCCAGCCATTGTACATTGCTCAACTTGCTGATGTCTCAGACAACTTTGGCTGAAGGAATGTTTGAAAGTCACCTCAGAGAAGCACTAAGTCACTTGCAATTAGCATCCAGATCCAGAAACTGCAAACCTATGGCATGTTTAAAAAGAGGGCCACCTCCACTCTCTCCACAAACAGGATTATAAACTAAATTAAAATAAAATATTGAAGAAAGTTGCTTTCTGTTTTTCAAACCTGAAAATGACGTTTAAATCTGTCCATCAGTAATGCCCAAGGAAATGATCTGGCGTGATTTATAGCTGCTGTTTATGCCAAGAACAGAAATTGTATATTTTGGCCTTCAAAGTAACTGCCTATCTCATCTTCAGAGAGCCAGATTTTAAATCTTACACTTGAATTAATCAACTGTTCACTTAGAGGATTGGTTTGTTTCTTGGTCTTACAATTCAGAATGGATTATATATTGTGTTATTATACAGACATAATGAGAATTCAGTCTACAGATTTTTAGATTTTATATAGGTCAAGGTACAGAGGTATAAATATAATCTGAATGGTCATTAAGGACAAAAATCACTGGTGCTCTCAATTAGAACAAACCACCAGAGGTAAGACTGCTGAACCACACATTCTCCCCTCTATACACATCTCTGCTGTTTCCCCCTGGGCATATGCAGAATGGCCGTAGGTTCCCTTTTAGAGAATATATAAATATGTATTTCTGGAGCTTTTTATTTAATATTTTCAGGCAGGGGATAAGTGAGTTCACAGATACTAATCACGCAAATAGGGGAGTCCTACTGTATAGTCACAAGGTTGCAGATGGAGGGAGGAGTGAGATGCCCAGGACGGAGTGTAACTTGCTTTCATTATGTTTTTTTTTTTTTTTTTTGCAAGGTCCCTCATGATATTCTTGCAGTAAGGCTGGTAAATGTGGGCCAAGTAATGCTACTATGTGGTGTATATGTAGCTGGTTAACAGACAGTACCCGAAGACAGCCCACTGCTATAAGAGCTATGTATTTAGGTATTTGAAAAGCTGTGATATGGAAAATGAGGCAGTTATTTTCTGTGGATCCAGGAGACAGGACCCAAACCAATGGATTCAAATTAATTTTGATTAAAATTAGGGAACAACTTCCTAGCAGTAAGAGCTTGTCATGCCTCACTCAGCTGAGTTCTCTTCAGAGAAAGAAAACGATCTACCTCCACAGGATGAAGCCAGGGCAAAAAACAAATTTGATGGATCAGCTGGCAACAGCCTCTCAGAAGCTCCACAGAGTGCGGCCAATCCTGCCACTGAGATTGAGAGAACAAAAGCAGCCTAGCAGATGAACTGGCTATTTGCTCAATGGAGTGAAACATGCTTTGGCTTGTACAGCAGAAACAGAAAAAGCATTTTCAAGATTGAACAGGCTCCTGATAATTAATTGGAAACAAACAGAGCCTGGGTTGGACCTGCTGAGAACTCTGAATTTTACTTTGATAGATGGCTCAAACACAGACAACAATAGTCTTATCTGACCCACGTCTAATGCCACTTATGTTTGTCTACGTTCATTGGAACTCCCCAAAACCCACATTTGACATAAAATTTGCCTGCTCCCTGGGTGACAGTTGGTTGGTTTATTGAACTGAGCTCTCTGCTTGAACCTTGGATTCCCAATGACAGCCCATCACTCGAACCTGGCTAGGTGTTAACAATACAGCCTCCCACAGTTGCTGCTTCCCAACATTACAGAGCTGTTTGACAATGGAGTAGACTACCTCCATTAGAAAGTGAGGGCCCCTCTTTTTTGCAGGTTTTTAAAAAGGTATGGAACATCATCTGTCAGAGATGCTATAGCCTTAAATTTTGTACTTTGTCAGGGGTTTGGACTCAATGACTCTGAGGCCCCTTCTGTCCCTACAATTCTATGACACTGTGATTCTGAGACACAGGCAGGTGGGTGCAAAACAGGAGGAGGAGTAACAATGATATCCCCTTCCCATCCCAGAACAGTGACTTATGATGGCTGACATGATCAAGGAGGTATCTTTGTTACGGATAAATTTACTTCCCCTTGGACTGTCTACCATTATTTTCTTTTTTTTTTAAAGTGAATTAAAGATCTCTCTTTGCACATAATTACCATTCTTAAGCAATCTTAAGTGGGAACAATAGCTTAAGCTTTGCCACCATCTGCCCATAGTTAAGCATCAGAAGATCTAATTACTAAGGGAAAAGTATTCCCCTTCCTTATAGAAAAGGAAGTGCTGTTGCTCTCTGCAGAGACCAGATATAATCAAGGGGCTTATTTCTAAAAGCACTGGTCTGTAATTAATTTTTTTTTAAAAGTAAGAGTAGTTGAAAATAAAGAAAACAGTGATGGGTGCAAATGCTACTAACAGTTCGGATATTGACATATTCTCTTACAATTCGCAAACAGTTGAGTATTTGTCTAGTACAGAATTTTATTGTTGCATGACATTTTATGAAAATGTGGTGATAACTGTTCATTAACAACATCAGAAACTTTTCAGGTCTCTCATTGTGCATTCTTCACAAATTTCAAGTCTGCTAAAGATGGAAATGTGGTATGAATGAAAGCTTTGCAGACTGCCAGCAAGACAAAGAAATGTGTCCTAGATAAAATCAAGCCTGAACTATTACTGGAGGCAAAAACATTGAAAATGAGGCTCTCTTATTTTGGGCACCTCATGAGAAGGCAAGATTTGCTGGAAAAGGCAATGATGCTAGGAAAGGTGGAAAGCAGCAGGAAAAGAGGAAGACCAAACATAAAACGGACTAACTCCCTTAAGGAGGCTTGATTTTACAAGAGCTGAGCAAGGCAGTTGAGGACAGGACATTTTGGAGATCATTAATGTATAGGATAGCCATAAGTTGAAGGCAACTTGACTGCACATAACAGCAACAGAGATGGAAATGATAGAGCTCAACTTCATATAACAGCATATCAAAACTATTTTAATATGTAACTTGTTTAGCATATTTCATTTAGAAGTCAGTGACATGAGGTAACTAGATTGTATTTGAAAAAATGATGTATAGATTGACATACTACTCAAGTATTCATTGAAATGCAGGGTTGTTTGTTTTGCTAGAAATAGTTATATGAATTGACTGATTTAACTATAGTACAACATTGTAGACAATAGAAATTTAAAGTCTCTGTTTCCCCATCCCAAACAATCCCTAATTTCTGTCTATGATTCTTATGGGTTTGGTGGCAGTACATCCTGGACTCAAAATGACTGGAGTGGCCCTGGATGTTACATAAAGCAATGGAAAAGGAAGCTCCAATTACTCAGGCTTCCTGTTCTGAAGAGTGCTTTCGGTATTGAAGAATTCAGTCTTTGCATATTATATAATCAGATTTCTCAGGCTTCTGATGTGGGGACATTATAATGAAATGTAGTGAACAGGAAGTACTACATGCCTCCTTTCTCTGCAGTGGATTGAACAATATCCCAAACTACTCTCAGATGGTTAGCTGACTCTCAAAAATTCTTACAGAAATACCAAAAGGGGCAAACATTCTGAAAAAAATGAAAATGTGTTGGTTTCAAGTTAGAATTATTCAGCTGGATTTTGGATTCTCTCAGATTTCTGTTTTGAAGCAATAATACAACACAGAGTTAACTTAATTAATTAACAATAATGCCTGTTTTTCAGAATGTTCGGTCCACTGGCAAGGTTCTTCGCTGGTGCGGGCCACCATTATCCCTTTCCTTGGATAATACGAGACGTAGCTGCCTCATGAGAGCAATTCTGGAAGGGAGGGGGGAAGGAGGAAGTTATTTAAAGGAGGTTCCCCCCCTCCCTTCAGCTTTTTCTTTCCTTGCATCCGAGGAAGAGAGAGATCTGCAGTTTGTTTCATTTGCAAACTGTGCCACTCCCATTTGCAGCTTGGCTTGGCTTTGAGGATGGGGGGGGGGTTGCATCGGTGCCTCATTTTGCTAATTGTGCACCAGCTCCCTTTAGGGATAGATTGCACAATGTAGAACTCTCTTTTATATTTGTCATGAGTTCAGCTGAAGAAGATCTGGAATCTGAGGGGTTAATCACAGCTGAGGAGAATGCTAGGCAATCAGAATCACAGACAGCTGAATCACCACTAGATTCTCCTCCCCCAGTAGCCAGAGTAAGGGACAAGCTTCGGCAAGGACTCATGACATGAAGATCCGAAGCCTGCATAAATGCTTCCCATAGGAACATCAGGTCGACCAGCCCTGAGTATTAGCAGGATGAGGTGTTTAGATGGCTGCTGTTGTTATAAAATCTGCGCCCAGATGCTTGCAAGCTTGTGGAAGCAACATCAATACTCTGAATCGCATCCATGCTCCTATCTACCTAGAACCTTGTTCTCTGGACCTTTGGCTTTGGACTCTGACCCCGGACTACGTTGTGTGATTTGGCTTTGGACCCTGACCTTGGATTACCGTTTGTGATTTGGCTTTGGCATTTTGGTATCGGCTCTGCATCCTCTGAACATCTGATATTGGACTGGTTTATCGGACTTTGCTGTTGAAACCCCCCGGAACATGACAATATTGCATTGTTAAAAAATGGGAGAGAGACACAGCGCAGGAAGAAGAAGCGTAGTTGTTGGGCTGGGCCGGCTGGGGCCAGGTCACCCACTGGGAGTTAGTCCTCTGTGGGCTTATGGCACAGTTCAATCTTTTATGATTGCACTTTACTTTATGCAAGAGACTATAAAAGGAAGCATATGTATAAACAAGGAGCCAGAGATGAAGCTGTTCCTGGTGAGTGGGCACACAGCCCCTACCAGCCAGTGTTGTTGTTTAGTCGTGTCTGACTCTTCATGACCCCATGGACCAGAGCACGCCACACCCTCCTGTCTTCCGCTGCCTCCCGGAGTTGGGTCAAATTCATGTTGGTAGCTTCGGTGACACTGTCCAACCATGTCGTCCTCTGTCATCCCCTTCTCCGCTCGCCTTCACACTTTCCCAACATCAGGGTCTGACACGACTGAACGACTAAACAACAAAAACAAAAGGGGGTAATGCCATGTAAGGTACTACTTATTTGAGCCATGAAGTAGGTATTCTCTAGGTACCCAAAATGACACAGAAGCAGATTTGGATATTTCTTCACATTTTTAAAATGGATTTTATCTTCATGAAGATTGGAGACTTCTTGATTATTCCATTTCAAAAGAAGCCCCTTTAAGAATGAGCTGCAATAGGAGACTATGGAATTTTCTCTCAGGAAAATATCTGCCATCACCCAGTAGGGTGTTTCAAATATAAGATATTGTGTAATAACAAGTGGTTTGTTCATTACACTCCCTGGGCCAGAAGAATTGATCATATAGGAAATGGTGAATGGTGGCATAAAACACTTCTTACCAAAGAGAGAGTGCTTTAAGTACTATGGAGCAATATATAAGCAGCACACTTTTTTTTCCTTTTAGACTCATTTCAAGGAAATGGCAAGGGGTAGATGAGTCTCGATATTCAAGCTACACATCAAGACAATACAGGTGATTATGATATTTCAGAGACTGGAACTAAGGTTCCCCCAAAGGTGCATGCTTGCATGGCCGGACACCACTCTGCCCCCTCTGCGCAGCACTCCTCTTCCCCTGAGCACATATAGCAATTTTTTTCATCCCCTTTGGTTCTGCACATGATGGAACCCCTCGTGGGGTATGGAGTAATTCTCATGTGCAAGCGGGTGAAGTCGCATGCACAAGGGGCACAGCCCTGTCCAGTGGGGCTGAAAATTAGAGGAAACATTGAAGGGGACTATTGCTTTTTTGGACTACAGTTCCCTGAATCCCACAGCCAATACGTTGCAGTCCAAAAAACACACATCTCCTATCTCGATTCTACTGTATGTATGTATGTATGTATGTATGTATGTATGTATGTATGTATGTATGTATGTATGTATGTATGTATGTATGTATGTATGTATGTATGTGTTTGTTTGTTTATTTATTTATTTATTTATTTATTTATTTATTTATTTATTTATTTATTTATTTATTTATATGCCGCCTATCTGGTCAGGTAAGACCACTTTACCTGTCCACCACATAGCATTATTGATGGCAATAAGAAAAATGCATCATATTCAGTTGTGATATAGATGGAATGACATATAAACACAACACTGTTCTTGGTTTAAGCAGATTAAAAATTATATCACGTAAAAATGCCTGATTGGAATTCTACTTACCTCAGTGTTATGATAACAGATATATTTACAGTCAAAAGGAGTTGTCATATCTCACTATAATCCAGCACAGAATTTATAATGATTACAGCTATTTAATTTACTCTTATTGGTAAATCAACTCTGTGTTGAACTAGTGCTATGAAATAGAAATCTGACAGTGTGATGGCCTTCCTCAAGACTCACAAAGGAAGGTCGTCACGTCACTTTAAAACACTTTACTCCACTTTACTGCCACCAACCATTCCTTAATAAATAAATCATACATAAGGCCAGTATAACTTTCAAAAATAAAAACTTGGTTTATTGATTACAAAATTAAAGGAATGGTAAATCACTGTTGAAGAAATAATCAATCAATCACTGTTTCTCAGGCACTAGCTATCACAGACTCTTTCTCACTGACTCTAAGATCACTTTAACTCTCAGCTCATTCCCTTATCTTAAATTCCAGTCAGCAATCTCTCCAATCTCTCTCTCACACACCCCTTTATACACCAGCTCCTCCCCTTAAGTTCCACCCTCCGTCACACCATTGGTTGATGACTCACTGCTCCAGCAGTGACGGACAGGTGAGGTCAGGGCTGCCTGTTACAGACAGTATCCAAAATCCAGCTGAATGATTCCAACTTGAAACCCACACATTTTCATTTTTCAGATATCCTGTTCATTCTAAAGTCAAATTTTGTGACTTCTTTTTGTTTTGCTTTTTGAAAGTTAAAATATACATTTGCTGTCAATGGGAGTATATGTATACTATATGCACATGTTCTTATAAATGCTAGAGTATACATGAATACATGCAGCTGCACATCTAATTTCACAGGAAAAATGTTTTTAAGATTTGTATTGTAACATTTAAAAGTCTAAACCAGAAATATTCTTATTTGCTTTGAATTCTGTGCTTGGGAGGCATGTTATAATAGCTGCAGAAGCTATTTTACATCTTCATGCATAACGCACATCCTGAAACCCTCCAGCTCAGAACATATGCATGGAACCTTTAAATGCTATTTTAATTTTTTAATGTTAATTTAACCATCTTAGAAAATGTGCAGCAATATACTGAGCCCCTCATGTTTTCCAATATATCTTGGCTTTTGCAGTAAAATCTGTGTAACAAAAGACAATTTATATGTAGATTTTTAATTTCCTAACCTTCCTTCCTTCCTTCCTTCCTTCCTTCCTTTCCTTTTAAGTCCATTCGAGTCTTAGGGAAACATTTAGTATTTACAGGACAAGCTATATAAGATCAGTAGAATGAAAATCAAATACTTAAATACACACACAAATATGATACCCCAGCACAAGTGGGATGGGTGAAGAGCACAATGCCAAGGGAAGATGGTGATTGTTCAGAGACCAAGACTTGTGTATGAATTTAGTTTCCCAGCACCAGCCTCAAAATTCTCTCCCAAGGTTTCAAAGCAGTCACTTTTATTGACAGGAGTGTTACTTGGAAAATATGGGAAATGGCAGCCCTTAATTATGCTTTGCTTTTTGAGGCTGTTTCAAGGTGTAATATTAATCTTGAAATTGTACAAAGAATGTGTTTGGCTGATGATAATTGCATGGTTTCAAGAAAGCATTTGCCATCAATGCTAATTCAAGGCCTGATAGTGTTAGGTGCCAGATGGTTCCTGAGAAGGGCTAATTTGTCTCACCATTCAAGGGCAGACAAAGGAAGTTGGGTTCTCATAGGGGTGCTCAACACCTTTCAGGATTGGTCTCCCTATGTAATTTCGACTAATAGTGTGTTCTGTGTTTGTGACTGCTGGCTATTGGTTGCTTTAGGCAATTAAAGATACTGAAGCAAAGCAGCCGGCTCTTTCTTAATAAGTGAATCCCAGGACTAAATAGAAAGGAAAGAACAAGACAGGAAAGTTTCAAGTTTTGCCAGGACCAAACATTACCAACAGAACAACACCTATGGTGCTGATTAGACTTGACAGTACATCCATAATTTGGAACATACTAGTCAAACACTTCGAAGCCAACTTAAGCAGGCAGCATGGAAGAAGGAACTAATGGTCAGAGCTGTGTTTAATCTGTGGAGAATTCTTTTTCCTTACCCCAGCATTGCAACACTTTGTGTAGAAAAGTTAGTTTAATCTATTAAAGAAGTCCAATAGATTAAAGAAGTTCAATAGATTAAATCCCTCCCACTACCCCACCCTGCTATCTCTTTTCTCTGTATCCCCAGCTGAGCACATCTCTGATTCCTCTGAAGAAAGCAAAATAAAAGACCCTTCCCAAAGCTAGTTTGCACAACCATTTTGGACTTTTTATCTTCCATATGCATTAACTTGTGGTAAGAGAAGTCTCATTTCCTTCTTAGCATTATTAAATCATTGGTTTCATTAAGAAGACACATTATTCCCTTACATGACCAGGCTTCTGTTTTAGATTACTCTTCCATGTAGAATTAGCATCTTAGATCAAATTAAATGAATATTTGATAATTTATTACATTTTCATCCCATCCTTTCTTCCAGAAGCGCTGGCTGGTCAACCCTGTCCCTTCCCATTTGTCTTCACAAAAATCTTGTGAGGTACATTAGACTGAGTGTAAGCAACTGGCTCAGGGTCACATGATGAATGATGCAGAGGCATATCCCAACACTCAATCCCTTTAATTGAAAGCCATGGATGGCTTATCTCACAATCCAAACTTTGTTGTCTTAACTGCCTCAAGTAGGAACAGAAGAAGCCATTTCTCAGACAGACCTTTTGCTTGACACCTGGGACACCTCACATTTTGCGGGACTGGTTATGAATTTGTACATTATCTTTGAAGAGAACAGGGATAGCTATGTTCATACTGGTGGAAAAGCTAACTATCCATGCATCTATACAGTAGATCTTTCTTGTTTCAATTTAGAACAGCAACAAGCAACATTCAAAGCATTTCTCATAATTAACTAACAGGGGACTAATCTCCAGGAAATGTCCTAAACTGTGATGATTTGTGTTTTTATGTGTATTAGAATGGGATATGTAGTCCTAAGATTGTCCCAATAGCATCCATTTTGATTTAAAGTCTGTTCTGTAGTAGGAAAGTTTTACATGCTGTTTCAGAGAAGCTTCGCTCTCTGGTTATCTCGTTGCTAAGCTGAGTAGAGAGCAGAGACTTTCGTAGTCAAAATAATTCTGCCACAAAAAATGATAACAACTGAAGCTCCATGAGAAAGTTAGGCGGAACAACAAGACCCAGGAGGGGGTGTTCCTTATGAAGAATTCTGGGAAGAAGAAGGAAGTTAGTGAGGAGTTGGAAAAAAGATGGAGATGGTCTGAGAAAGGGCAGACACGTGCTATTCCCATAATGGACTATTTTTCCTACCTTGGACTGTTGGAAGTCAACTGGTTTTCATCTAGCATCAGCCTATGAAGACTCAAGACACGTGAGATGGACTATGTTACCCTTTATATTAGTTAGCATAGTTTCATTTCTTTATTTTTCTAGCTGGAGTGGGGGGAGTGGAGTGTTCCGTTGGTCTTGAATGAAAATGTACCTACTAAACTATATTACTATCAACTGAAACCTTTTCTAAAGCAATTCTTTTTAATAAAACAGTAATGATTGATTTCTATCTAGAAGCATTGTTTCTTGTTCAGACTAGCTGAGGAATATTAATTGGCCTGATATGTTCGCTACCAAAGATTTCTAGAGCCCAGATTAATCTGAGTATATCTCATGGTTATGTCTGTGTTGCTTTCTTCAAAAAGGGGATTGGCTTTTTGAGGAAGAAATTTAGACAAGACCTGGCTGGGAACTAAGTGGCTCTGCTCAGCAGTTAGAGGTTTGTCTGGATTTCGTACTCATCCCAGTCTCCGGCACCCCCATAAATCTCTTTGGAGATAAGGGGCTGCTTACATGGAGGCAGCGTGGGACGGAACACGTGCTTTAGTGTGATTTATGGATTTATGGTGCTTGCTTTGTAAGTGAAGCTGCAGGCGTTCTTCCGGAAGCCTTGGCTGAGGGAGTGCGTGCATGCTGACAGGCTGTAAATTAGCCAAATTGCTTTTCTCTTTCCAGCTAAGGATCTTACGGAAAGACTTAGCTGCAGTGAGGTCTGATAAGAAACAACGCTTAGGTTTTAACAGACATTAAAATCTGTTTAATTGGGCTGTTTAATGAGTGGGCATTTTCATGCAAGTAAGCGGTCGCCCTTCTGAAGCTCCAGGGTAGGGCTGGTTTTTTTTTTTTTGCCAGAATGTTTTATGGCTTGCCCACACCCTACAGTTTAGGCTGCAGGAGTGGGGAGAGGATTTTTCCTTTTGGAATTGCTTGGCGTCTGCGTTAGTTGCAGCTTGCATGGAGCAACACTTAGAAGGAGAAGAATTTTTGGAGTTGCCTGGAGAGCTGTTTGTGACTCAGAGAAAAGTTAAGATTGGTGGTGCATCTGCTAGGCTGCCTTTGGTTAGTAAAGATACGAAGCCCTGGCACCAAGAGCTTTTGGAGGCTCTTGAGCACGACGTCTTGACTCAAAGTGGAGCTAAGCAAAGGATTACTTATGGTTCTTCACAACTGAGAAGGGAATTACAAAAGGGAAATATAATGGCTAAACTCCCAGCACAGGACGTCCAGGATCTACTTGGATCTGATTCAGATCAGACTTGGACTAAGTTGCAACAGATGGATCAGGCAGAGGAAATGGCGAGTGCCAGCACTCCAGTAAGGAGGGGAGTGCCAGTCAGAAACGTTTCTGATGGGACAGCAGAGCAGCAGCAGCAGCAGCAGCCGGTGCTGAGGGCCCTGATCCTAACAAAAGTCTATCACCAGTGGATAAGTTAACAATGATGTTTGCTGATTTTGTTGCTTGTCACACTCAAACTATTCGTAATCAGAACATTGCTGATGAGTTATTGAAGCAGTACAGAGAGGCAAAGGTGGAGCGTTTGGTTAATGAGCTGAAGGAAAAAGAGGAGTTTAAGAACTCAATAGCCAGTGTTGATAGAAGCAATCTACCTTACTACCATGATGGCGATGATATCTTATCATTTTTATCTCTTTATGAACAAGCATGTCGAGATCTTAGGATACCGGAGGCCTGGTATCTCAAGCTATTGCGTACTCAGTGTTCTGGGCAACTTGCCAACATAGTAGCCAAATTATCTGATGAGGACCCTGACTGGCCTATTTTTAAAGAGGTGGTAAAGAAAAAATTTGGTTTCACTTCGGAAATACTGAGGCAGAACTTTAGAAAACTGAAAAAGCAGCCTAATGAGTGTTATTCTGCACTAGCTGACAAAATAGAACATCTAGGTGATCAGTGGTTGAGCTCCTTGGGCGCCAGTACTTTTGAGGATTTAAGAACTGCGTTGTACATGGAGCATTTTCTTAATTTAGTGCCTTCGGAAATAAGGAGTACTTTGTTGGAGAGAGGCTACAAAGACTTGCAAACCCTTGCTTTAAAGACTGATGAAATTCTCTCCTTTAAAACGCATGAACCTGCTGTTAGGGCAAAGACTGCACCAGTAGCGCCTAAGAGACAGAGTCAGCCTGAATTTAGAAAGTCTTTTTCTCAAGAGCCCAGGCAAAGTTCATTTGAGCAACGCAGGAGCCTAGCTCCTAGCCAGAGTAAAACACCTCTTAAATGTTTTGAATGTGGTGGCTCTCATCTGCGACGAGACTGCCCAAGGTTGAAAGTGCCAGCTGCCAGTAATGCAGTTTCTGTGCCTCACCAGTCAAGCATTGTGCCTTCACAGAGTCAGGAAGGAGTTAACCTAACTGTAACCCCTTCGCAAACCAGTGGAATGCAGGCAGCAGTAAACCAATATGTGCCTAGAGTTTTGGACTTACAAATTGCTTCAATTTCCTCAGAAATTGTAAAAGAGACTGCATCAGGAGAGAGGTTTTCTGTTATGGATCCTGATTGCATAGTACCAACTGCACAAAGGGACTGGGCAACCCGTACATTTTCTGAGGTGGTTTTTCTTCACACACCTGGAGGGGATATGGCTTTAAGTGCTTTTTGTGACTCGGGTGCCAACATTTCTTCGATAAGCAAACATTTTCTAGACCCCACCTTGATCTTGAACAACCTGAGGTGTCCAGTAAAAACTTATGGATCTATAGAGACTGATCAGCATTTCATTCCTCTAGCTTATGTAAAAATTACCTATAAGTCCTGGTCAGGTGCAAAACATATTTTAACCCATGAGGGAAAACCTGATTTTCTTCTTGGAAATGATCTTGCTTTTTTGGATCACATGCAGAGTCAAAATGCAACTTCGATGTCGGTAGTTACACGTTCTCAAAGTAGGGAGATGCATATTCCTGAACGGGAGCAGGAATCCACTGAGGATAGCTCAGATGGAGACCTTACCCAACAGCAGCCTCTTGTGACCGAACCTGATAATGCAGCTACAACTGAAACTACAATAGAGGAGGTGATACCTAAGGGATCAGAGGACTTTAGGCTGAAGCAACTTAATGATCCCTCTCTAGCTTCTTTGAGGTCACAAGCAGACAACTATGCTGAACGTTCTGCGCATCAGCAAGTTAGTTTCCTGTGGGGAGAAAATGGACTTTTGTACAGAGAATATTTCCCCAAATCCAACTTGGATGCCCAACCTGTTCAACAGTTAGTCGTGCCTACTGAATATAGACTGAGAATACTAGAAATGGCTCATGACCATCCGAGTAGTGGGCACCAAGGAATACAAAAAACCCTAAAGAGGATTTCTCAACATTTTTACTGGCCTGGTATTACAAAAACTGTAAAGGACTATGTCAGTTCTTGTGACTATTGCCAACGCACAGGCCATCAAACTGACAAGGTAAAGGCCGAAATGCAGATTATGGAAATTCCTGACCAAGTGTTCCAGTGTTTGCAAATGGATGTGCTAGGACCTTTTGTTCCTACTAAATCTAAGAAGAAATACATGATTTCTTTCATCTGTTCTGCCAGTAGGTGGATCGAGGCCTATGCTATTAGCAACCTTACAGCTACCACCATAGCCAGAATCATCGTGGACTTGTGCTCGCGTATTGGAGTACCATCCAAAATAATTTGTGATCAAGCAGGAGCCTTTACAAGTGAACTTATGCATAAGATCTGCGAGATAAGTGGAATAACCATCAGTTTTAGTACGGCCCATCATCCTCAATCTCATGGTATGGTGGAAAGAGGTCAACAAACTTTGCTTAGGATGATTAAAACTTTGACCCAAGAATATGGAAACATTTGGGATGATCTTTTGCCTTTTGCTTTGTTTGCTTACCGTAGCTCAGCTCATTCTTCACTAGGTGGCTTTTCTCCAAGTGAGGTGGTGTTTGGAAGAAATCTACAAGGACCATTGGACTTCCTGAAATCCGATTGGGAAGGTGTGGTTAAAAGTAGTACTGTGCCAGTTGCTGATTTTGTTAGAAAACTTCAAGAGAAACTCTTGGCTGTCCAGGAGTTGGCCAGAGACAATTTGTTGGACGCTCAAGCAAGTCAGAAGTTCTTCCATGACAAGAGATCCAGACACAGGGAATTTTCTGTGGGTGATTTGGTACTTGTTCTGAATCCACTCAGACCTTCTAAGCTAGAAGTTGTCTGGGAAGGTCCAGGTGAAATTGTTCAAAAATTGGGAAATGTCAATTATCTTGTCAAAATGTTGGATTCTAATAAGAAACCTGTTCTTTACCATGTCAATAGTTTGAAACTGTACAAAGATAGATCTGCAATGGTTTTTCAATGTCATGCTGAATATTTTCATGCTGCAAATGAACCTATTGATATGTTGTCTGAATTGCAAGATGCAGGTACATGGTCTGATAATCTTGTTTTAACAGGTACCGTTGATCAGAAAGAAAGGTTGTTTCAAATTTTGGAACAATACCAAGATGTGTTTTCAGATAAACCAGGTTACACCAAATTGATCAGTCATGTGATAACTACTGAGAACAATGCCCAGCCCATACGGTCTAGCCCATATAGAGCAATTGGTAATCATGCTATCCAAATTGAACAAGAGATACAAAAGATGTTATCTTTGGGGGTGATTGAACCGTCATTCTCCCCTTGGGCTTCTCCGGTGGTTCTGGTGCCAAAACGTAACGCTTTGGGTGAAATTCTCGAGGAAGTAAGATTTTGTGTTGATTACAGAAAGTTAAACAGTGTTACTGTTCCAGATCCATACCCATTGCCTAGAATGGATGATTTAATTGAACATCTTTCAAAGGCTAAGTTTATCAGCATTCTCGATCTAAAGAATGCTTATTGGCAGCTTGATTTAGCTGAAGATTCACGAGATAAGACCGCTTTCATCACACACGTGGGAACTTTCCGTTTCCGAAGATTGCCATTTGGTTTGAAGAACGCCGGTGCGTCATTTCAAAGGATGATAGACAAACTTTTACAAGGGTTACCTTTTGCAAGTGCTTATCTTGATGATGTTGCCATTTTCAGTTCTGATTTTGATTCACACATGTCTCACATTGAAACTGTTTTGTCCAGACTTCAGCAAGCAGGACTGACAGTCAAAGCCAGCAAATGTCAATGGATGCAAGGAAAAGTCATGTACTTAGGTCATTTGATTGGGCAAGGAGAAATTCAGACTCTACAAGCCAAAGTACAATCTATTAATGATTGGCCTATTCCAAAAACTAAGAAACAGGTACGCTCGTTTTTGGGCCTAGTTGGCTACTACAGAAAATTTATTCCTGATTTCAGTCATTTGGCTTCACCTCTGACAGAGCTCACTAAGAAGAGACAGCCTGTCAAGGTAAAGTGGACACCAGAGTGTCAAGGTGCCTTTGATGCTTTAAAAGCTAAGATTATGGATGCACCTATACTGAAATCCCCTGATTTTGACAAACCATTCGTTCTACAAACAGATGCCTCTGAATTAGGCCTTGGAGCCGTTTTGTTACAGCAAGGAGAAGATGGGAACCTTTACCCTATCTCATACTTCTCTAGAAAACTCTTGGATAGAGAGAGAAATTACGCAGTACCTGAAAAAGAGGCTCTTTCTATATTTTGGTCTCTAAATTTACTTAGACCTTACCTATGGGGGCGTAAGTTTACACTCCAAACAGATCACAGAGCTTTAGTTTGGTTACAGAAGATGAAATCTCACAACCAAAAATTGTTGAGATGGAGTCTAGCATTGCAAGATTTTGATTTTGAAGTTCAACACATTCCTGGAAAATTGAATGTTGTGGCAGATGGTCTTTCTAGAATGTACTGTGAAGATTCTTATGAACCTGAACGTTGAAACGATGTATTCAACAGTGTGCTATGTTTCAGTATTGTAATAGTTAATCTGTAGTTGAATTTTGAGATATAACCAGTTAATTACTTTGAATTACTTTTTAGTTACTTTTACTTGATTTCTTAAAATTAGATCAGATTAACTGCTCTGAATTTTAACGATAATCAGGGGGGGCATGTGATGATTTGTGTTTTTATGTGTATTAGAATGGGATATGTAGTCCTAAGATTGTCCCAATAGCATCCATTTTGATTTAAAGTCTGTTCTGTAGTAGGAAAGTTTTACATGCTGTTTCAGAGAAGCTTCGCTCTCTGGTTATCTCGTTGCTAAGCTGAGTAGAGAGCAGAGACTTTCGTAGTCAAAATAATTCTGCCACAAAGAATGTTAACAACTGAAGCTCCATGAGAAAGTTAGGCGGAACAACAAGACCCAGGAGGGGGTGTTCCTTATGAAGAATTCTGGGAAGAAGAAGGAAGTTAGTGAGGAGTTGGAAAAAAGATGGAGATGGTCTGAGAAAGGGCAGACACGTGCTATTCCCATAATGGACTATTTTTCCTACCTTGGACTGTTGGAAGTCAACTGGTTTTCATCTAGCATCAGCCTATGAAGACTCAAGACACGTGAGATGGACTATGTTACCCTTTATATTAGTTAGCATAGTTTCATTTCTTTATTTTTCTAGCTGGAGTGGGGGGAGTGGAGTGTTCCGTTGGTCTTGAATGAAAATGTACCTACTAAACTATATTACTATCAACTGAAACCTTTTCTAAAGCAATTCTTTTTAATAAAACAGTAATGATTGATTTCTATCTAGAAGCATTGTTTCTTGTTCAGACTAGCTGAGGAATATTAATTGGCCTGATATGTTCGCTACCAAAGATTTCTAGAGCCCAGATTAATCTGAGTATATCTCATGGTTATGTCTGTGTTGCTTTCTTCAAAAAGGGGATTGGCTTTTTGAGGAAGAAATTTAGACAAGACCTGGCTGGGAACTAAGTGGCTCTGCTCAGCAGTTAGAGGTTTGTCTGGATTTCGTACTCATCCCAGTCTCCGGCACCCCCATAAATCTCTTTGGAGATAAGGGGCTGCTTAGAATTACTACCTAAGAACATTTATGCACTGACTGTTATTTATTGATTCTTTTAAAATAAAATAAAATAAAATTTGCTTGCATGCACGATGACAGCTTATTCTCTGGTAACTGATACAGACCGAGCCAGGCAAGACGCTCATGGCTACGCAGCGGTGATTTTATCTTTATTTTATGTAATTTTATATGGTTTTTATAGCTTTTGTTTAGTTGAAGTTCCTATTCTACTTCTTGGCTGAAGGCATGATTTTAACCTTGGTAAAAGTAAACACAGAGATAATGACCACTGGAGCTGCCGAGAGATATTAGAAATTCCTCTGTACAACAAAATTACACAACTGCAGCCTTGGGAAGAAAACAGAAGAAAATAACACCGCTATTGTGGACAGTAAGCACCTGCTTGAATTAAGTCTGCAAGAAAAACATTTACTTTGTTTAAGAAAAGCCATCTGCCTTCGGGGGTTGTTTGGCATACAGCAGGGGCTGATCCGCTGACTCCGTCAATCTACAATTGACTCACAGTGAGTAAAAGTCCTCCAAGGAACGGGTGGAACAACCTGCCCTTTAATGGTTTATGTTTGAGTGTTTACCGGAGCCAAGAAGTGTTTTTATACAGCTACTACTGACCGTAACTGTGAAACCCACATTCTTCTCCCTTTGAGTGGTAGTTTGCACCTGCAGAAGTAGAAGGGGACACTAAATAAGCTTAATTGGTGGAGTATAACTATGGTCACTACTAGGACCAAAAAAACCTATGGCAAGTTAAAAAAGGCTCCCCAAAAGCGAAATCAGAAATCTATAGCAGACTTCTGTGTGGTCTCAGATCAACGTGAACATGTACCCTCCTATAATCAAAGGCCGCTGAGGGAATTTACATCAAGTACCCCACTTACTACGGACAATGTAGGCATAAGTAATGGAGAGACATACCAGGGGGCTGCAGTTGGAACTCCGCACTCCGGAGGAGAAATCGGCAATTGGTCTCTGGACCCAGAACTCCTAGAGAAGGCTCTCTCTGCCTCTATGGAATCATTCTATAAATACTTAAATCTATCAACACCTGGGCCTAAGGAGAACCATATGGAAGGATCAGTAGGCCCCCAAGATCCTCAAGGGCCCGAGAGTGAACAAACTAGGATTATTTACACCCAACTACGTGATCAGTGTCTCCTCTCAGCTAAATCCAACCAGACAATTTTCAATAATCTGCATGATCTAAAGAAAGAAATCGCGGATACTAAAGCAATACTACAATGCATTGCTGACATGATAAAGTTGGGGATTTTAAAAGCAGCACCCCCCTCAAACCCTCAGAATACTGAACAGAGAGGTCTTCAGGCAAAAAAGGAGCTGGGTACAAAAGATCAAACACACAAAGATAACTCCCTAGCCTTTAAAGGTCAGAGTTACCCACAGTTATCAGAAAAAGCAACTCAGGACCGAATGCCCATCTCTGGGAAGACCCCAAAGGCCTGGGCTGATCCATATGAGCGAAATGAGGACACAGAGGACACAGAGGGACCTGATCTAACATCCTCTAATCTAGAGCTAATAACCATAGACGAATGGTGGGGAAACACCCCAGAAGAACCCTATCCCCAGCATCCACTTGCTGTGACAACATGCAAGGAAAATATACAGATTAAAAAACCCCAATGGTCAGCAACCTCAGACAGTGAAGGGTCCACCCCTGCTGAAAGCCCATCACTCAAACCTGTGAACCACATCACCATCTACAACTGGCCACTAAGAAAACCAAATGGCACCTGGGCCTCCAACTCAGAAGTATTGCGGACAATAACAGAAATTCTGGGCAAGGATTGGGATGCTCAAATGAACACAAAATGTTACTGCATCTATCCCAGCAAGCCCGGGCAACTAAGAGGCAGGGTGCACTTGATCTTTGCCAATAGTGAACAGGCCCATCATTTTTGGAGCCTGTTGTACAAGTTTGAAAAAATAGCAGTATCATTCAAATGGGGAATACATACAACTTACTCAAATATCAACCTAAGACCGATCACAAAATTGGACACCTACAAACTAACAAATACATCCAGAGAAATTCAGGTTCCAGAACAAAGAGATGGCCCCACAGCCGCTTCCATAAGGAAGATAACAGCCGAAAATCCTAGCTATGGCCTGTACAGAGATAGGGCTGAAGCTTCCACCATTTACAACAGATCACCTTCCAAAACCAAATCAGATGGCAGAGGAAAGGAAATGCAGATCAATGTTGCAACCTTCCCAAACAATATCCCAATTAACAAGCCTCGTGATCTTACAAGCAAAATCAAAAACCAGAGTAATCAGGTGAAAATGCTCTCAAGGCCAAGGCATCTTTCAAAAGGTATTACATCCTCCAGAAAAAATAGAATATACCATCCATACAAAGAGAAGTTACATCCAGCCTGCTCGATGGGAACTATTTCCGACTCCACCTCCGAGTGGCATATGGGCAATAGATATGCCCCTTTAGTAGCTTATCCCCAGAACTGACTATTGGAAGGCAAAAAATATAAACATCTTAATAAGCCTTTGTCCAGGAATATTGCATGGGGGGAAAACAAACAAAAAGTCCAACTCCACAAAGATACCACAGTTCCAAACACAACAATGACTACCTACCTGGGTAAAGCTGAAAGATATCCCTTTAGCAGACAGACACAAAGAAATCAAAACAACAAAGACTGGGCCCGTAAAGATTATCCTTTTCCCACACCAGTTGCTCCCCTCACCTACAGAGGATGTCAGTCATCAGTTGTATCCCTGCCTGCTCTGGAGAAGCTAACGTTATACAAGGAAGGGAACCCCATTAAAATGCTCTCTGCCACAAGAGGGGAAATGACCCCAAAGGCAGAACAACTGAACATTCAGGAGCGAAATGAGGCACCAGACACTCAAGAATCGCGGTGTGCTCCAGAAAGCAACCAAACATCTGCATCTAAAATTGAACTTTTATCATGGAATGTGGCAGGTTGGACCAGATGTATCTCCCAAACCCACGATACTCCTTTCTTTCGTAGCAAATATGACATCATTCTTTTGCAAGAAACTTGGTCTGACAAAGATATAATTCTAGATGGTTTCAACTCTTTCATGGTAAAGGCAATCCCAGGGCGCGGACCGGGGAGACTGAAGGGGGGACTGAGCATCCTGGTATCAACGGCTCTGAAAGTGAAATCTGCTATGAAACCCCCCCTGAGACAGCTGGCCATGGCAGTAGTACTTACAGGAAGTATGAAAACCCTATTGATTATTAACATATACTTACCTCCTACATCCAGAAAAGCTGAAACAGAAGGAAACTGGACAGACCTTGAAAATTATGTAAGAGAGCTTATCATGGAACATCCGGATGCTTTGGTCCTGACTGGTGGGGATCTAAACGCCCGTATGGGACCAGATGATGACTATCTGGGAACCAAATTTAAGATGATAGCCAACATAAGAAATGATAATGTGGGGACCCTGAATCAGGAGAGGGCATCTAAGGACCAACATGCAAATTATGCCGGGGCCTGTCTGTACAAATTTGCCTACAGATTGGGCCTCTCAGTTTTAAATGGCACAATCACAGGTGATACTCCAGGAAAATATACATTTATGGCAGCAACTAAAGCTAGTACAATTGACTACATCCTGGTGTGCAGGGGGCTCCTTTCCATGGTCAAAACTCTCCAAGTACTTCCTTACATGGAGGGGGATCATTTCCCCCTACATCTAAGTTTCCACCTAAACATCAGAAATTTAGACACAGAACCAAGATATCATACTGAAATTACAGCATTAGAAAGAGTGGGTTGTCGAGTAAGATGGTCACCTAAACTGGCACAAAATTTAAAACAACTTTTAATTTCGAAAAATCTGATTGATGCCCTTAATCCAGTAGGAAGCCAGACAGTCCACTGGAATCCCATAGATAAATATGAAATTCTCCTACAACAATTACAGCCACATCTCGTCCATTCATATAGCAGAAACCTTCAGAATTCATTTAACCGATCCAAACCTTGGTTCAACCAAAGCTGTAAGGCAGCAAAACAATTAGTTAATCAGACATACCAGGAATACCTGAGAGCAGAAGACCATGTCAAAAACGAGGCCCTCCTAAAACTACTGGTACATAAGAAAGAATACAAACAGCAGATACATCACAGTAAAAGAGAACACACGAGAGAACTATGGAGGAAGGTGATTGAAGCAGCAAAAGCCAAAAATCCATCCCTTTTCTGGAAACTAATCTCAGGCAGACTATCAGAGCCCAAACACCCATTATCCTCTTGTATTCCACCAGATAAATGGGTATCCCACTTTACAAGTATGTATGAGGATGTCATTGTACCCCCTTCTCCAGTAATGCTTGGAAGCACTCCCAAATGGCCCCCGGTGACCCCAGGTGAAATAATAGCTCATATAGATCAGTTAAAAAATGGAAAAGCCCCAGGCCTTGATGGCATCCCACCAGAACTGCTAAAAGAAAACAAGACATGGTGGGGCTCCTTTCTAGCACCTCTCTTCACCCATATTAATGACACAGGCCAAATCCCAATATCATGGAAAACGGCCACAGTGGTCCCATTTTATAAGAAAGGGAAAAGGGAAGATCCAGCCAACTACAGGCCAATAAGTTTGCTGAATATTATAAGCAAACTATATGCAAGGCACCTCCTAGACAAACTCCTGGAGTGGCTCGAAGTAGAAAATATCATTGGGGCAGAACAAGCAGGCTTTCAGCCAGGGAGATCCACAATAGAACAATGCCTAATTATACAGCATCTTATAGAGAAATACTCAGCCAAAGGAGTAACATTACTCTATGCCGCCTTTGTGGACTTTAAATCAGCATTCGATTCTATATCAAGAACACACCTCTGGGACAATCTATCAAACTCATCTATAGACAAAAGACTTCTATATCTAATCAGGGCCCTACATGAAGAAACATACCTGAGAGTCAGGTGCAGCAGACAGGGACACCTCACGGAATCTGTGCAAACGCACAGAGGTGTTAGGCAAGGCTGCCTACTGGCACCAGCATTATTCATATTTTACATAAACGACTTATCAAGCTGGCTTAACACCGCCGATCTCCATTCACCTAAACTTACAGATAGAACAGTGCCAGCCTTACTCTATGCTGATGATACAGTAATTCTATCCAGAACCCCCATAGGGCTGAGGAGGGCACTTAAGAAGCTTGCCTCATACTGTGAATATAAATCATTAACGATTAACTATCAGAAGACCAAGATAGTCGCCTTTGGACAGAGACCCAAGAGTAGGTCATGGCAAATAAATGGACACAGTATCGAGCAGGTGAACAGCTTCAAATATCTGGGGGTAGTATTACAGGCCTCAGGATCTAGGCTTCAGCATAGTAAATTTGTGGCTGATCAGGGAGAAAGATCGGCAAATAGTATAGTAAAATTCCATCTCTCCCAAGGAGGGTCCTTCATACCAGCAGCCCTCAAATTGTATAGAGCAAAGGCATTAGCCCAGCTGCTGTACGGCTCATTCATGGGGCCACCCAGTTCTCACTTCGCACCACAAGAAATAGTCCAATCCAAATTCTTAAGAACTATACTCCAGGTCCCAAGATGCGTGTCAAATGCAAGGATAAGGCTAGAAACAGGATGCCTTAAAGTAGAAGCCTGGATTAGAATTCAATCTATATATATGTGGCTAAAGGGACAGTTAAATCCAAAAGGCCTATTTTCCTTGTTATTTAAAGATAACTATCAATCTAAGTGGGCTAAATCGGTCCAGGGCTACTTGGGGAAAATTGGCCTCTCACCTCAGGCACTTATATCCTCTGGAATAGAGCAGGCAAAACAAATAGTTAAACAAAGAATAGAGGACAATGAATACCAAACAGACCTTTCTAGCATCCAAAATATGGCAGCAAGGACTTACATCAAAAATTGTATGGTACCGGCCAAATACTTAACATCTTTGGAAATTAAAGGAACTAGAAGAGCCTTTACTCTGGCAAGGTGTTTGGCCCTCCCCTCTGCTGTACTAGAAGGGAAGTATAAAAATACCCCTTTTGCTGAAAGGTTATGCTCCTGCCACCTGAGGGAGATTGAGACCATACAGCACATGTTCTTCACCTGCCCATTGTATGAAGCAGTGCGAAAAGAGACTATAACCCCCTTAATGGATAGATTGCCAGGACGTTCGGAGGGAAATAGGCTAGAGTTCCTTCTCTCAGATGTTGATGTCCAGATCACCTGTCGGGTTGCGAGGTTCTGTGTAGCAATTCTTCGATTGCGGAAGTTAAATACCAATTAGATTGCCGTTCCCAGTTGTATGTATGCCAACATGTTCTAATGAAATACTGAAAGTTAGAAATTTTAAGGTTTTATAAGGTTTATACTTATGTGACTGGTCTAAGGACTGTAAATAAACTATTGATTGACTGATACAGACCAATCTATGGTTTCAAAAATGTTTTTACCAACAGCTTTCAAAATAAGTGTGGTTACTAGCTATGCTGGTGAGGAATTAGGATATAAAATTGTGGCTTTTTCCATTTTTGGCCTCAATCCTGTACATGTTTATTCTGAATGAAAGCTTCTCTCACCAGTATAACTGATTCCCAGTATAACTGACTCACTTCGGTAGAACTGGAGAATTCACAATCCATAATGAGTTGAACATAATCACTGGCCATTGTTACTTATATGCATTTGATAGGCATATATATACATATTATAATGTTCTGCTGCACAAACCCAGATAATACTTTTCCAGAAAAATTAAATCTGATCTTGTGAACCTTTCAAAGTTTGCTATGGCCCATCGGTTTATTCAATATGCTGTCCTCACAGTGTGAAACTGAAATGCCATATTTAAGAAAGGATGAAAGAGTATGGCATAAAACATGTTTGCCTGACACCTTTCAAAAGAACCTCTGGGGTGGAATGAAAGTAAATGAGAGAAATGTAAATAAATGGTGGAGAAGTGGCAAAGAAACAGCCTGACTCTGAACCAATATGATTGTGAAGATCAGAGATCTGAGAGACCATGACTTGACAATCTTGGAGAATGGCAGTGTGGAATTGGAAAAGTGATATATGCTATCTTACATATATCAGGTTGAATTACTCTTAGGACTGAAACGGAATGGGATTGTGAATGAAATGTAGGTAATTTGTTTACACTTTACGATGATCTGGATCCACTTGGTATTCCTAACTAGAGAACTGACTCAACGAGATTCACATAAAATGTAGACTGACTATTCACCAATTCATTGAATGGGTCTGCTCTAGATGAGTCTGTCTACTGCCATCTGAATTCACAGTGTGTGGAAATTCAGCAGTTTTAGCCCCTATAGGTATCCTCCAAACCAGTGGTTCCCAACATTGTGGATGCTGTGATTTGGTCTATTTACCAGTTGATATGGTCTGTCTGGATTTCAGGTGCTTCAAGTGGTCCTGCACCACAAGCTTCTGAGAAAACTCCACAGTCAGGGCATAAGAGGGCAGATCGTCTTATGGACTGAGAATTGGTTGATAACCAGGAAACAGAGAGTAGGTGTCAATAGGCAATTTTCAAAATGGAGAAAGGTGAAAACTAGTGTGCCCCAGGGGTCTGTCCTGGGACCGGTGCTTTTCAACCTGTTCATAAATGACCTGGGGACAGGGATAAGCAGTGAGGTAGCCAAGTTTGCAGATGACACAAAACTTTCTGGGTGGCGAAGACCAGAAGGGATTGTGAAGAGCTCCAGAAGGATCTCTCCAAACTGGGAGAATGGGCAGCAAAATGGCAAAGGTGTTTCAAGATATGAAAATGTAAAGTAATGCACATTGGGACAAAAAAATCTAAACTTTAGTTATCAGCTGATGGGCTCTGAGCCATTCATTATGGATCAAGAAGGAGATCTTGGTTTCAACTCAGTATGCGGCGGCAGTGAAGAAGGCCAATTCCATGCTAGGTATCATTAAAAAGGGGATTGAAAATAAAGCAGCCAACATGATAAATGCCATTGTACAAAACACTGGTAAGGCTGCACCCGGAGTATTGCGTACAGTTCTGGTCGCCGCACCTCAAAAAAGACATAGTGGAACTGGAAAAGGTGCAGAAGAGAGTGACTAAAATGATTGCTGGACTGAGACACCTCCCTTATGATGAAAGGCTATAGTGTTTGGGACTCTTTAGTCTAGAGAAAAGGCACATGAGAGGGAACATGATTATGCAGGGGATGGATAAAGTTGATAGAGGGAATGTCTTTTCCCTCTCATGCAATACCAGAACCAGGGGACATCCATTCAAGTTGAGTGTTGGGAGAGTGAGAACAAAGAAAATATTTCTTTACCCAGCGTGTGGTTAGTCTACGGAACTCCTTGCCACAGGATGTGGTGATGGCATCCGGCCTAGATGCCTTTAAAAGGGGATTGGACAGATTTCTGGAGGAAAAGTCCATCGCAGGTTACAAGCCATGATGGGGATGTAGAATGTGCAGGCTTAAAAAGAAGGTACCTCAAAATGCCAGATGTGGGGGGGTATCAGGAGACAGGTGTCTTGTGTGCTCCCAGAGGCATCTGGTGGGGCCACTGTGAGATACAAGAAGCTGGACTAGATGGGCCCTTGGCCTGATCCAGCAGGACTCCTCTTATGTTCTTACATTCTTATGTCCCCAGACTTTCTTGGACTGCAACTCCCGGAAGCCTTCATCACTAGCTATGCTGTCAAGGGCTTCTGAGAGTTGCAGCCTAAGATCACCTGCGGAGCCCAGGTTGGGAACCATGATCCAGAAAATAAGCTCAACAGGGTTTTTGTTGTTGCTGTTGTTTTCATAAACTGTTGTGGATGGCAGTACACTCCATTTCTGTTGTCAGATGCTGAAAAGTATACTTTTGAGAAAATGGCTCTTCAAGTTGCTTTGTTAGAATGAAACCTGCTATAGAGGTCTTGTAATACTAAATCTACAGGGATAATCTCTCCATGAATGAAGAGAACAAGTTGGGCTTCCAAGAAGGGCCAAACATTGCAGTGTCTGTTTTTAGACAGGCCTTTCCAGATTCACATACGTTATGATACAATAGTGCCTGAACAATTAACTCCAACCCACCGCCATTTTTCTATTTTATTTTTCTTTATTTTATTATGTCTTCTCTTGTAGTTTTTGTATTTGTTTTCCACTTTTTGAGTTATTTTATTTTATCTTAATTTTATGGTTGTTATTGTACATTTGTTGTTATGTTGTTGTCACTTGTTTGTACACTGCTCAGAGTGGCCTCACAGCCAGATGGGTGATATAAAAATCAAATCAAATCAAATCAATCAACTACAGTGTGGTGCTGGATGACACTGTAGGTGTGTGCAGTTCTTATGTTCTTATGTTCCGAGCATTGTATAGGGGTTGACCAGGAGGGGGAAGATCCATGCTATTCTTTACCTCAGGTAGCAATATATCTTCAGCCAGCTCTGTTCATTTTTGTTGCTTTCCAAGTTGCTGCACCATTTTGGCTACCACACACCTCCCAAAGAATGAAGGAGTAATTGCTGAAGAGCTTTTAATGTCTGTTTCTTGACCTGGATATCCTATACTTTACTTCTTGTTTGTTCAGACATTTCCTCCGATTAACCAACCTCAAAAATCAATATGCAACCTTGTACGGCTGTGGTCCACCTCTGCTCAGCAATTAGAATAAGGCAAGAGGGGCAAGAAGAGAGACCAGTGCGCGTAAGGACAGCAATGGGCTGAGAGGGAGAATGCATTTTCACTTGAAAGCCAAGAGGCATCTTACACCAAGAGACCATTGCTTCTCCCTGTTCTCCTTCCCCACAAATATTATATTATAATAATAATAATAATAATAATAATAATAATAATAATAATAATAATAATAATAATAATAATAATAATAATAATAATAATAATAATAATAATAATAATAATAATAATAATAATAATAATTTATTGTCATTGTAAGTATATACACAGTATACCATACAACGAAATTTACATTGACTTAAATTTATATTGACTGTAATACAAACTTTTTGGAAGATTTAAGAAATTGCTTCTATAGCTCTTGATTTGAAGGGGTGGCCATGCTTTTGGGACAAGCTTCATGCTCAGATTTGCTAGCTGCACAGCTCGTGGTCTCCCTAACACAGGCAAAACATTGCCTCATGTAGGGCAATAATGACTTGTGGGTTTCATCCAGATTACGCCCCCATGTTTACCTGGGAATAAATCAGAAAAAAAAGATACAGCTTCATCTTCAATGGAACATCTGCTTGATATCTTAGTTTGATAGTACATTATGAGCTGTACTGACACATAGTTTGGGGCATTTGACAAATTAGAAAATTATGTTGGCTTAAAATACCTATTAATTTATACATCGTCTTTGCACCAAGCTTATTTTGTACCAAGTCTCCAACATAGCTTGACTATGACACAAATTATTTATGGAGCCAACTCAAACTTACACTCCACAGTGGTCTGAGTGCCCATTGATCATCATGTCTATTTTAAACACTAAAAGAGTACATACATGAATGTGACAGACCTTGTGCTAGTGCAATGACACAGGCGAATATAATTCATGACCTGACAAAGAATGAAATCAAATTCCAAGGGAAACAGAAAGTTTTCCTGAGTTTGTTTTTTTAAAAAACAAAACACGACCAAATATTCCAACTTGCTGCTGTGATTTGACTTCTATGCAATCCAAGAGTGTTTTTCAGACTGTCATGATAATCTGCTTAAGAAGCACAGGTTGTTGTTGTTAAATTGACTTGGATGAAATGGCAGGGTTTGTTTTTAATGGTGTGACTTAGACTTCCATTCAGCCACAAACTATAGTGGAGGGTTGACCATCTGGAAAAGTAAACTGCTTAACAGCCATGTATTTTGTATTTTGTCTGGCTCCTGGCAGTGGATTTTTGTGTGTGTGTGTGTTGATTAGCCTTGAATAAATATAGAAAGGGCACTTCAAGTTGCCTTTCACAATGTTACAAGTTACACCAGAAGTGGAATGCTGTTAAAAGATTATGCCAACATGTCTGGGCAAGGCATAATTAAAAGTCCCATGTTCAAGTAAACAAGCAAGAAATTATTCTCTCTTTTGACAAATATATAGATACTGGTATCTTTATTGGAAAAATAAAGACCTACTTACAACCATATGTCATAAAACACTTTAATCAAAGTGGCTGTGAAGCAAATGAATGAATGTCCTCATTTAGCACTGTGAAATGTTTTCCATTTCACTTGTGAACTACGGGTTGTATGTAGGAAATCACAAGATATAAGTTAGTTTCCCCTTTTGAAATATGATTAACCGTCTTTAACTTTTATAACACATTCTAAATGGGACGCAGTGGTGCAGATGAGAATCTAGATAGAAATACAGATACATCAGCCCTATTCAGGCATTAACTAAAGCTACAAATTCTGTGAATACTGTATATGTTTTTGTATTTGTACTTTTTAATTTGCTAGCATTATATTAGCAACAATACTCTGCTTGTGCACATATTTCTGTTTGTATTTAAGTTTTAGTTGTAATGCTAATGGTGGTTGACTGACCAAAGGGGTTAAATCAACAATAAATAAAGTAAGGTCAATACTAAAGCTGCAACTGTGAATGCTTGTACATGAGATTGCCTAGTCCCATTCCAACTGATTGGTTCAAAATTGGGAAAGGAGTATGACAAGGTTGTATATTGTCCCCCGGCTTATTTAATTTATATGCAGAATACATCATGCGGAAGGCTGGACTGGAGGAATCCCAAGCTGGAATTAAGATTGCCGGAAGAAATATCAACAACCTCCGATATGCAGATGATACCACTCTGATGGCAGAAAGTGAGGAGGAACTAAAGAACCTTGTAATGAGGGTGAAAGAGGAGAGTGCAAAAAATGGCCTGAAACTCAACATCAAAAAAACTAAGATCATGGCCACTGGCCCCATCACGTCCTGGCAAATAGAAGGGGAAGATATGGAGGCAGTGACAGATTTTACTTTCTTGGGCTCCATAATCACTGCAGATGGAGACAGCAGCCACGAAATTACAAGACGCCTGCTTCTTGGGAGGAAAGCGATGACAAACCTTGACAGCATCTTAAAAAGCAGAGATATCACCTTGCCAACAAAAGTCCGAATAGTCAAAGCTATGGTTTTTCCTGTAGTGATGTATGGAAGTGAGAGCTGGACCATAAAGAAAGCTGACCGCCGAAGAATTGATGCCTTTGAATTGTGGTGCTGGAGGAGGCTCTTGAGAGTCTCCTGGACTGCAAGGAGAACAAACCTATCAATTCTAAAGGAAATCAACCCTGAGTGCTCACTGGAAGGACAGATCCTGAAGCTGAGGCTCCAATACTTTGGCCATCTCATGAGAAGAGAGGACACCCTGGAAAAGACCTTAATGTTGGGAAAGTGTGAAGGCAAGAGGAGAAGGAGACGACAGAGGATGAGATGGTTGGACAGTGTCACCGAAGCAACCAACATGAATCTGACCCAACTCCGGGAGGCCGTGGAAGATAGGAGGGCCTGGCGTGCTCTGGTCCATGGGGTCACGAAGAGTCGGACACGACTGAACGACTAAACGAAACGAGTCCCATTCCATCCATCATCTCCTTCTTCAGGCTTTCAGTCTTCAGTTTGAAGAGGTGAGGTTTTTCTTTGTGTGTAAGATCTTCATAGGCATCCTTCACTCTCAAGAGACTATGGTAACGAGCTCTGTATGGAGGACTTGGAACAGCGTCTAGTATTTTGATGCTGTACATGAAGCTGGAGTGTTCTCTCCAGGGCACAAAGCCTGGGTAATGCATCATAGGATCTACATGTTAGCAAAAGCCCAAGAAAGTTCGGGTACATTCAAGAAATGTGCTGATAGAGTGAACTGGCTAGATGCTCCTCTCTAAGTATGTTCACAAGGCTGCCTTTATTAACACCTGAATATGGTGACAGATAGAGACACAGATACAAATAGATGCACCCATATCCACACTTCAAAAAGTCAATGAGATAGAATTACACAGGTTCTAATAACATGGTTCTAAGTGACTACAACCTTGGTTTTTCCTTTAAACAGATAAAACAAGTATATATTTTATGCAATCTTCTCAAAGGCAAAAGAGAAAATAGTGCTCCCCCAACACAATACCACATATGGAAGTCACAAGTTGGCAACTGAATTTTACATCAGTACTAACAAGAGGGCCATGTACTCTTGTTAACCCAGGCTAGCTTGAGGATTGAGGAGTAGGCTATGAGGTGGATGCAGCTCTGTCCTCTAGCATCTTGCCACCATTCCCTTTTTCTGTGATCCCTTTACTCTGTTAAATGGTAGGGCTGGTGTTGCCTATTACCTAACCAGGCTGGAACGAGAATAGGAATGGGTTGTCTCCTGGCTGGGGTGGCTCCATTACCATCTGTTTACCAAGTTTTCTATAATGGGGCTAAACTTCCTTCTTCAGAGACAACATACAAGGCTGTTATTTCAGAGAAGGGCTGGGTCCTCACTACTCCTTTTTAAGCTGCTTTCTCTTCCTCAAATTCCACCTTGCTGTCCTCCCATGTAGACTTTGCCAAGTGTGAGGGCCAGGGATTGGAAATACAAGCAACATTTGAGTACTGCCTGGAAAATAATGCATTGCTGCTTTATTTCCATGGCCTCCAAAGTAGTTATGAATTAGATTTCAAAAATAGCCTTTTCATTTTAAACCTAAGCTACTTAAAAAAAAACCTCAAGTCACAAGTTGTGCTACAAAACTGTCCTTTCCCATTCATCCTATCATCACTTAAACAGCTACAATGGCATCAGGTAAAAGGAATTAATTACAGCCAACATCCATTTAATTTGTTTCTTTTAAGCTCTATACCTCAAGGTCTGGCAACATAGATATCCATGCACCCATCCCAAGCTGCTCCTGTTGTTAAACAAGTTTCATTCCTTTTGCGCAATAGCAGTATTTGCGTCCAGCATTTATGCTATCATCCCATGCTTGGTAAAAAGGGTGGAAATGAGACAGAAAAGGGGTTAAATGAGCCTTGCAGCACAGTGGTTAAACTGCTGTATTGCAGCCAAAACTGTGCTCATTTAATCAAGCTTCAAACAGCCTTCCACAATTAGTCAAATGAATACTCAGCTAGCTGGGGGCCAGGGGAGGGATGTAGCTTGCATAATTTACTTGTTTAAACTGAGTTAAAGCACTAAGAGAGTGCTTTAAGTGATATGGAGCAGTATACAAGCAGCACACTTCAGGTTTGTTTTTTTAAATGAGGCAAGCAGTTTATTTGCCATTGTTGCCACAATTTTGTGAACCATGATTTCAGAAATTTCTAAGAAACATTCTTCTCAACATCCCCTCATTTAGGGATCTGATTTTCTTCATAGAGGGGTGCTGAATTTCTCATAAGAATCAGATGAGGCTACCGATATATAAACACTGCAAATCCTTTTACCAAGAAATACCTGGTCTTTGTATGTTCAGAAGGATTTTGTTTTGGTTCTGCATTGGTCCAGAATTGAAAAACAATATGATCTCCTCTCAGCAGCTAGAACATTGTATGGGAAAAAATGGGGGTGGGGAGGGGGAATTCTAGCACTTTAATTCTCTCATGGATAGTTAGTGGAAATAATATGACATTGTTAGTTACAGAGACTATAATAAAATGGTGCTTTAAACAAGTTAAAAGGGAAGAATTTTGCTTCATTGTATTAATAGTTATTCAATGTGATATTAATATTTTTTAAAAATAAACTTAACTAAGAACCTATTTTTCTTATTTTTCAAGGTGCACTACTGTGAATGCTTCACCAGCACATGCCTGATTTGATTTGATACTACGTTTCTCCTAGTGAAGGGAAAAAGGCAGCTCATAAATTTCTAAAAAAACATGTCAATAAAAACACAATGGCTGAAATCCCATAGTAAATTACAACCAGATTAGGCCCATTGAGTCATTGGTACATATAGAAGTGTTGACTCATCTCATCCCCACTCAATAGATCTATTTTGGTGCAAAACACTATGCTGAACAACAGGATTTTGGCCAATGTTATTTAGCATAGTAAATCACACTAGAGTAGACCCACTGAGTTGGGAATTGATAACCCAACTAAGTTCCATGCAACTTACTTTAGGTGTATGAAACAATGGAACTTATGGAGGAGTTGACTCACCAAATCCTATTGATTCCATGGGTTTACTCTACTGCAATTTACTACACTAAGCAAGAGGGTTTTAGCTAATACTATTCAGTGTTTCCCAGCCTTGGGTCCCCAGATGTTTTTGGACTACAATTCCCAGAAATCCTGGCCAAAACAGTTAGTGATGAAGCCTTCTAGGAGTTTTAATCCAAGAACATCTAGGGACCCAAGTTTGGGAATCACTATAAGGGCATTCCAATCAATCTGGAATGCTAGCAATAGTTATTAAATTCCCTCTCATGAGGAATCTGAAACTATCCTTGGTTGGATTAATAGAAAATAGAAGGAAAACTCTTTTCTTGAGAAAGAAAACTCAGAGATGTTAACACTGAGTTAAAGGGGGTTATGGCAGGAGTAGAAGCCAACATCTTCCTTACATCTGCAAATGCCAGCAAATGTTCTCCAGGAAACTAACTTTGGTCAAGCTAATTAGCTACCCTTGAGCTGATATTGTTGAAAAGTGCTCCCTCCCCCACAACATTCATCATCAGCACCTTTATTGATAATGCCCCTTCTTTCATGCTTACTAACTTTGTTTCCCCTGCCCCCCTTTGTTGTATTCATTCAGTGTCAAGAGCAGGAAGTGATGACTTTCTTGTGCTGTCTCAACTTAGGGTGTTGTGCACATTTCTCTAAAGCCCAAGGTTTTCTCATCAGCAGGTCTCCTTGCCCCCAGTCATTAGCATTCATTGTAAATTTAGCTGCATTCTCAACAGCTGACCTATGCTACCCTTAGGTAAGGCAAGAGTGTGGATGTTGGTGCCCAGAAGCCCTGGGGCTGTTGGGCAGGTGTGAACCCTGGTTGGTTTATTACAGCACTTGACTCACAACACATGTATGCATGTGTGCTCTTAGTACTTATTACACCAGGCTGACCTGACAAAGTCATCTCATTGGAAAAAAAAACAATATTATTTTTATTGGTGGCCTCTTCCAACTAGTGGTTTTCCTGAGAGAAGCTCTCCTGGTGCTCTTTTATCTTAATGTTGTTTGGGCACCTGGATAAGATATTTTTATCTTACAAGCTCTTTTGACATAATGGCAACATCATTATTTCTGTTGTCAGCTTTTGTTGATGATTGTTTTCTAACTGCTGTTATTTTATTTGAATTATTACTAGGAGAAACCTGAATGCCAGAGACAAGGGTCTAAGGTTAGCCAGGCTTCTTTCATGTTCATCTATTCACTGGGTGCAGACATTGCCCTCTATAAATATCCAGTATGGTTTCAGAAATGCAAGGAGAGCCTGTGTGCTTTAATTGTTGCCTTTAACAGAACTGCCCCTGTTCTGTTTTTCCAGAACAGGGGACCTGTATTTCAATTATGATCTCTTTTTCCTTTTCCATTCCTCCTCCACTACATTTTGTATATTGTGCTGCAACCAACCTTATATCAGGCTCTGACCAAGTAGTTTCCTGGCCTATCATTTGGAAGACCAATCAAGGTCAGCCCAAGTCACTTTCCTAAGTAATGGTAAGAGAGCAGCCTAGTCCATTCCATGCACTAATGTCACCTAGACAGATGTTTATCACTGGGCTATGAGTGTTTTCTAAGCTTGTTTTAATAAGATTTTGTGGACCATCCCAAAACATCCCATTTAGTCAGTGCAAAAACCTTACAGCTATGATGCTGAATTTTGTTGTTGTTGTTTAGTTGTTAAGTTGTGTCTGACTCTTCATGACCCCATGGACTAGAGCATGTCAGGCCCTCCTGTCTACCACTGCCTCCTGGAGTTTGGTCAAATTCATGTTGGTCGCTTAGGTGACACTGCCCAACCATTTTGTCCTCTGTCGTCCCCTTCTCCTCTTGCTGTCACACTTTCCCAACATCAGCATCTTTTCCACAGAGTCTTCTCTTCTCATGAGATGGTCAAGCTTCAGGATCTGTCCTTCCAGTGAGCACTCTGGGTTGATTTCCTTTAGAATGGATTGGTTTGTTCTCCTTGCAGCCCAGGGGACTCTCAAGAGCCTCCTCCAGCACCACAATTCAAAGGCATCAATTCTTCGGCGGTCAGCTTTCTTTATGGTCCAGCTCTCACTTCCATACATCACTACAGGGAAAACCATAGCTTTGTCTATTCGGACTTTTGTTGCCAAAGTGATGTCTCTGCCATCTAGTGATAGATCTAGTGATGGTGGAAATCAAAGTACATGTTCTATTGAATCTGTAAGTATTACAAGAATATTCTGTGTAGGTTACTAGGAGGAGGTTGCCATGAGTGCCACCAGCAGTTATCTGCCTCCACCACACATGTGCAGGGGAGCTGAGGAAAGAGCAAGTCTGCTGGGGCCCTAATCGGCAGGGATACCCTGCCACAAGTAGAAAAAGGGCAACTGCCTCATGAGGGACATGAGGAGGGCGCAATGGTAGAAAGAAGAGGACAAGAGTTGCAGGTCTTGGGGTCACTGTCAACCACATCAAATGAAGGGGGGACATGGGAGGATGCAGTTGAGGCTCCATCTTCTGCCCCTCTGCAGAGGTACATGTGGAGGGAATTCAGAGTTAATTGAACTTTAAAATTTGGTACCTTAGCTTTGACTTTGAAATTTGACAACAAAATGTCTTGTTCAAATTATGGAACTGAAATAAAAAGCTCAACATTTCAAATCTAGCTGATTGGGTTCTCCACCCATCTGTTTATATGGACATTGCCTGAATTGTAAAAAGGAATAAATGCATTTTGCACAATCTTTAAAACCCAATTAAAAACATGGTTGTACATCCAGGCCTTCCCTCCAGTCAATACCTGATTTCTTTTCTATTCCTTCTTATTTTATTCTCACTCTATTTTATTGTAACTGTATCAAATGATTATGTAATGTTCTCGTGTTTTATTGTTTTATCCTATACTGGAAGCCGCCTAGAGTGGTCGAGTAGACCAGATAGGCGGGGTATAAATCAAATAAATAAATAAATAAATAAATAAATAAATAAATAAATAAATAAATAAATAAATAAATAAATAAATAAATAAACAAACAAATAAATAAATAAATAAATAAATAAATAAATAAATATTTATTAGAACCAATTACAAGTCAGCTGTAAGATTCTGACAAAGATTGACTGCCGTATGTTACAAACTGTAAGTTGACTGTAGGGATATGTAGAGAAGCCACTCAAGCAGTTTTTGTGTGGTGGATTTCTACACTATATACACCACCTGGAAACAAATGTAAACCAGATTACACATTCTGCAGCACAAGAAAAAACTCATGCAATAAATCTGCATATTTGAAATCTATGCATGGAAAAGTGCATATTTCAGAAATATCTACAAACTTGCTGAAGTCAATGTATGGACTGATGCAGGCAATACTCTTTGAAAAATGCACATGAAAATGAACACTTCTAAAAAAAGGCCCCAAAACATGGCTATTTTCCTTTTTAAAAATCCACACAGAACCAGCACAGAATAAATTAAAAGTTGAAGAACTGCAAAAACTGTACATATATTGACTTGCCAGATTAAATCCACCCCCTTTGAAGTCAAATACTGCTGAAGAAGAGGAACTGTTTGCAAAATAGCTGCATGTCTGGATAATATCTGTTAGCAAAATTCTTAGTTTTGAAAAAACGGTGGGGAGGACCTAGCTGTGGAAGCAGACATCTTCTGGTGCTTGAGAGGAGAGAAAAGTAGTGTTATAAAGTCCATCACCAATCCAGCTATTTTTGTTTCGCCCACTTTCTCTATATTTAGGGAAAGTGGGTGAAGCAATTCCTGAATGTTCCAGTCATTCCTCAATGTTTCTGAAAAGCTCTAAAATGTTACTGTAACATTTTCAATTATCCGGCTATCCAATAACTCAAGTGCTGAATAGTATCATCACCCTCACCGTGGGCTTTGAACTCTGACCTAGAAGGGAGCAGGAAAGGCCACAGGATAGTGAAAGTTCCAACACTAGGCTTGATTGATAGCCATGAGATTTTGGAACAGTGATCTTCTGTGCATAAGGTTCTTAAGGAATCAACTGTCTCCCCATCCGGAATCCTATACTCCCAACTGTAATGTGTCAAGGAAGGAAGAAATTCATAGCGAGTAGCTAGATTGCATGGCTCTTAGCATTCTGTAAGTCAGAGTCTAGAGAAGTAAGGTAAGTGATAGAGGAGGGACTGAGGAGGGTAATCTGGGCTGCAAAGCTACCATGCCAAATCTCATTTGCACCACAAAGCATTTTAGAGCACACTATTGATACAGAACTCTCCAAGGTCCTGAAAACTTGGGACTCAAGTCTTGTACTCTTACCATTCAGTGAGACCAAGAGAGGGATGCTTCAAACCTTCAGACAGGTATATACATTGGATAGAGAACAATAAAAATACCCAGTGTAGTGGACAGCATGATGGACTTGGATGTGGGTTTGAATTCCTACTTGGCCATGGATACTCAAGAGTGTGTGTGTGTGTGTGTGGGAGCAAAACACTCCTTAGACATCTCAATAATCTTGAAAGCCCAATGTGATTGAGTTCATTAGAATTTTGAAGCAGTTCCTTTCTTTTGGTGGGAAATGATGACTGAGCCTCTTTTGCAACACCAACAATTTTATTTTAACATTTGGCGAGTCCACAGCTACAGTACTTCAATAGGATCAGAACAACTAAAATTAGGCAACTGTCTGTAATGTGGCAACAACTGATTGTAGATGGGAAAAACTCATTGGGGGGCTGGACTGAACTGCTCCCGGTCTGTAGGTTTCCTCAACGGAGCACTGTGCACTGCGCATACTGTCCGACAACATGGGTGCCTGGCCCAGTCTCCTTCCGTTGGTGGCTGATTGAATGACTGGTCCGGTCTGATCACTTTCTTCCCGTGACCTTGCCCTCAGGGAAAGACTACCACTGTCCATTCTAAGTCTTCTGTTATTGATTCTTTTTCCTTCCTTAATTCTGGATCTGGCAGTATTCCTCCCTCTTTCAAATTCGGAAAGTCTTTCAACAACCTGCATGTTTTCTCATATGTGTACTCACCTTTTCTCCTCTCTCTTTCCTCCTCCTTCTCTCTCCTTCTCTCCTTTTCTGTTATACTCAAAACTCTCCTCCTTTCCTGAACTTTTATATCCTCCTCCCATACTGGTATAATTAACTCCTCCTCCTTTTCTCTTTCTCCCTCCTCTACTAGACAGATTTCAACTTTCCCTCCTCCCTCTTTTGATTCCATTCCTTTCCTTTCTCCTCCAATCACTTCTTTCCATTCTATTATTTCTCTCTCTCTCTCTCTTATCTCTCTCTCCGACATCTCTATTCGTGAGGACGGCTCACTCTGTTCTCTCTTTTTTCTGTCTCTCCTTCACACCCCATCATGATTCTAACATGATGCCACAAAACACAACACAACAAGGAACATTATTGAATTCTCAATATGATCAGTGCTACTGCCTGGAAACTGCAAATATTTGGTGGAGGAGTGTAAAAACGTGCCAATGTCACCAGGAAAGAATGAAGTCCGTATAAAATGTGAGAATCCACTGCAAATGACAGAAGAATATAACAAATGCTGTTGTTGATAGATTGATCATGCTCCATCTATTCTAGTGTCAACAGGTTCTTGTTCCAGTCATGCAGTCAATTGCACTAAGGCAATGATTTCTGAAAGGGTCCAGACTTCTTCTGAAAAGTGAGTAAACAGCTATGGTGCCTCTTATTCTTCTGCCTTCTGTGATGCAGAGACAAAGGTTCTTCTTAGCATCACTATTAGGATCAGAAAGAACGAAGGCCAAGTTTCCAGTTCACCATTAGAGACAAAACCTTTTATTTTTACAGAAATTATCTGGCCCGCAGCAATTCCAAATGCATTACTTGACAAACCTCTCTGTGTTCATTTGAATGTATTCAATAACACGATCATGCAACAATGAGATGTTTTCCTTTTATTATTTTGGGGGGACTTTCTAGGAGCATTATGTATCCATGTCCTCATGACTTAAATCACTGCTTGTGAAGAAAATGGTGAGATGTGAAAGGTTCAACTCTTCTTCCCTAGCTCTATCAACCTTCTACGTATATTTTTTCTCCCCTCTCCGTGGCTGTTTTTAAAGGTGTGTGGTAAGAAACAGGAGTTCTTATCACAGATTTCTGACCTCTTATTAATCCAGATTCTCATATGAACTTTCCAAATTTATCTCAGACTGCCAACCTATATTTATAATGACTACTGGGGGAAATAATGACCTCCAGGCAGTGTTGGGTTGTGGCTCTCAGAATTCTTTAGCAGCATAGATATTAATGGTGAGAGGTGGTAAATGGAAAGAGATGACAGGAATTCCAGTCCAACAAAATTTAGAAGGACACACTTGCCCACTATACTTGGAAAAACAACAACTGGGCTCACATTATCCAGTGAAAAGAACTTAAGTTTTGATTGCCAAAAATTCTGAAAACTCCCAACAATAGAGGAAAGAGAGAAAAACTTATCTTCATAGAGGAAAGAGACACGGTCTTCGCTGCTGCGATTCTACCTGTCTTCCATTAGCTGTCTCACTCTTTCCCACTTGTCAACTGCTAGGAATATTAGAGCAATTAGACAACTGGAGATAAAAGATTCCTGTCCAGCAACATCTCCTCCACTGCTCAGTATGATTTCAAGGAACACATGTTCAGTTTCTTGAAGGAAGGGCCATAACTCAGGAATAGAGCAGCTGCTTTGCAGAGAGAAGGCTGCAGTTTTAATCTTCAGGTTTTCCAGGCAGGGCTGGTAAAGAAAGCTGCCACCAGTCAGTGTTAATGATTGGATAGGATTCTGTTCTAAGGTAGGATTTTGTTCTAAGATGGCTTCTTATGATCCTTCAGTAGAAATTTTATCACTTAACATAGTAAGTCATAACTAAAGTAGGCCTATTGAATCAATAGAACTTATGGAGGAGTTGACCCACCAAATCTGTCTTGGAGCAGTTGGTAAATCAACTCTAGTTCTGAGTTACTACACTAAGCAACAGGATTTCAGCCATGGCTTCCTTAAAGGTAAGGAACAGGCCTTCAGAATTGTTAGAAGTCATGTACTTAGTGAGTCAACTATAGATATCAGAAGTTCAGTAAAAACAGTAAAGTTGTACAGAGTGGAATGTGTTGGTATGGTGGTGGCTATAATATAGATCATATCTACATTTTAAAAACTGCAGTTTTTAATATATGTAAGTGTGTAAGGAATTTAATCTGCTAAACCCAATTTAGGACTCTTCTGACAGAGTATTTATCCCCCTGCCCCATTTACTGCTTTTTCTGATGTGTAAACTTGCATCACTGCCCCTAAAGTGGGAGACTATACTAGACTTGCTCTTAAGTATAACGGTTAATTCTGAAATGGTAAAAAAAGCACCAAGAGGCATGACAAAAAGTTTAAATAAGATGTATCTAGTAAGCCACCAGTGCCACCCATATATGCATTTGAGAAATAAATCTTATCAGTTACAATGTCAATTAAATACTGAGTATTTTTTATTTTTATCTTGCCTATTGGTTGATCAGACTGTGAGAACTTCAGGGTGTGTGGACGGAATCTTGTAAGACCAGAAATGTAATGCAGAAAGATAATTACTGGTGGTTTTAATTTAATTATTTTGTAAACTGACTGACTATAGCAAGGAAAAATATTTTTTCCTTTCAGTTAGATCAGTTGTGTTTCTAGATGGAGAGTTTCTCATACCAACAATCAGAATGCACTGTTCATTTTTTTTTAAATTTCTTAAGAGACCTTCTATGGTGAGAAAAATGAAGAGTAGCAGTGAACCAGTGAGAGTTACAAGTGGAGTGTGATATTGTACTAAGCCCCTGTAAAACTCAGTGGAGGAAGCATGACTTTGGCCTTGTCTGAAACCATATTTGGTATAACGTGCTCTAATGCACTACGGACAAAACTTTTGTAACATACAAAACTGGACAACACAGGCATAATCTTTTAGGTGTTAGTTTTTTTAAAAGCTGATGTAGAAATTAGGAATTAAATTACAGAGGCTTCAAGATCAGAGAACAGTTTATCATCCTTGAAATGTAAGATCAATTTCTTTTAAAATACTTCTAGCCTGAGTGTATCCAATGATTCTATTTTTGTTCCTCCTACCTCCCCCTCCACCCCCCCCCCAAGCTTCAGGCAACAGCTTTGCCATCTCTTGGATCCTAGGTCTTTTAATAAAAGATACCCTGGATGGTTAAACCTCTCTTGTCTAGACCATAACCCAGGAAAGTTAAAGTGCAATCAGATGAGCAGAAAGCCTGCTTTTGGCTGTCTGGACAGGTGTGTTTGCTCTTTTTTTCCAGCAATCAAACAATGTAATCAGTGGAGTGAACCAAATTGTCCCCAGAACATCCCTACCCATAACTTTCTGATCCCATCAGGGGCTTTTTCTTTTTTGGTGCAGAAAGGATTGCTCACATTTGTGATCACTCGGAACAGACCTAAAGTGAACCTTCTGGTTGTCAAGGCACCTTCCATTTTGAATTTCTAATATCACGAAGTGGCTTAATGACTTCAGGATATAAGCAAATGAACACTTCCTCTGCAACTTGGCAGAAGGGCAGGGGAAGTGAATTTTTTTTAAAGACTGTGCTAGGCCATCACTGTGATGTGATGTGCACAAGTGATGTGCTGTATCAGTTACAAAAAATATTTTTAAAAAATTCTTTGCCGTGATTTAAAGGACCAGTTGAGAAACTGCCTGTAGTCAAATCCTTTGCCCTTTAGACAAGGCAAAGAAAACCTTTTTTTTCTCTCTTTACAATTTTGTTTGTGCATACACATTGCCATAAATACACAATGTTTCTCTTACTTCGTCTTCTCTCTCCATGAAGTCCAGGACACCGCATCTGTGTTCCAACACTGTCTTTCACATTTTTCATGCCCATCAATGACTGTCACATAAATCCAGGGATTTCAGGGCACAGTTAAAATCTACTGACAGGTGTGGGGGAGAGGCTAGATAACGCTGCCTCTTATGGCAGCCATTACCATGGCTATATCATAATTACTAATTTGGTTCTAAAGCGCAGGATTGACACAAGTATAAACTCTGTAATAGGCTAATATTTTCTGAGAGCCAAGATAACATGATTAAGCTAAGGAAAATGTTCTTCACATAGTGGTAGCTACCCAGTGTAATGAAAAGAAGAGAACACAAAAATACTGTGCAATAAAAATGTAAAGTGAAGTTTGAATCAAAATATATTTAAGTAACAGTAATTTTGGTGCAGCTGTGAAATTTCCAGCCACAGAAATTAAATGCTTTCCATTTGATCCAATGTGTGGCCACAAATCCCTTAATTATGTTGAAATACTTGGGACTTGACTAGTATACTGTGCATTGGTCACACTGTATTCTTAAACCACCATGTGTTTTCTCTTTCAGAAATCAGCCTCTCTTCAATAAAAAGTTTAAAAGCTTTTAAAATATGAAGGAATTAATTTTAAATTATTTTGACTATTGAATCTTTGTTTTGTTTTTTCCCCTTTGCTTTACTTAGCTTGGCATGAAACTGAACCTTCTAATGGGAACCCTTGGCAATAGTCGTCTCCTGCTATGATCCATTTCAGAAAACAGCTGCCTTTTTACAAAAATCCTGAAGAAAACCTTTATAGAAAATATGATATGCTTGATCTTTGCTCTGCTTTCTTCTACTTACTGGATTAGTTCTAATATTGAAAGCATCCCTGATCCAATCAGAACCTTTGGTAGCAGAAATATCTATTAGAAATCTGCTTTGGAAAGCAGTTGGAAACAACTTCTCTGTAAAGGATATAGAAGAAACCTCTTGCAGATTATCTTTTCTAATAAATATTGTTGTTCTGTTTGTTAGTAGTTTAGCATTAGCCTAAAAGATGGCTGGATAGCATAATAGTTTAGGTATCTGACTGCAGAGTCAGAAGTTGAGAGTTCGATTCCCCACTGTGCCTTCAGCCTGTATAGTCATGGGCAGCTCCAGGGTGCCCCCAGAAGAAGGGAATAGAAAAGCATTTCTCCCTATTTTCTACTTGGAAAACCCTGCCATAAGTCAGAACAGTGTGCGTGTACATATGCACATGCACACACACACACACAGTTTTTGTGTCAGCTGGCAGAGATCTGCATCTTGTGGACAGTGGGGAAAGTCCCCCCACCACTTTACTTTAGGGTACAGAAAATACAATAACACTCTCTCTGGATGAGCCCAATGAAAGGTGAAACAAGATGATGGTCCGTGACATACAGAATTGCATTTCATTTTGTTTGTTGACTATCTCAGTATGTGGGGTCATTTGACCTTTTTCTCATGCCACAGGCCCTGCAAAATCCCACCTCTAGAATTCTGTTTCATACAAAAGAGATCATTAGCGCTCATTGCAGATTTCCTTCTGCAGCATAATTTTCCAGATTTTACTGGCTAGGGTTTGGGTGGGTAGGGTAGGGGTATTAATTAGTATCATGGGTTAATCACTTATGGTGCTGTGGTACTAATCATGAGAGCCGCCTCATGACTGCAGTTTAATTACAATGATGGTATTGGAAATAGGGTTATGTGGATTTCTTTCCTCCCTTCAACTGTACCAGGAATGGGTGGATCAGTTTTAAAGCCTTCTGAAGTTGTTTCTGGGTTGAACATAGGGGCTGAAGGGTGGAGGGAAACAGATAATTCTGTCAATGAAATTGCCCCCTTGAATCCTGACCTTTATATCTTATTTGCCTACATTAGTTTTTGTATAGCTTTTCTTTTACCAGTTCCAGAAGAACATAATAATCTCTACATATAAACATAATTATTAAACTTATTTTTAAAAATCTCATATTAGGACTATGTTGTTGGGCTTTATTATTTTTTTTTACTGAAGCCTTGACTTTGAAAGAATTGATCAAAGGCTGCCACCTTTTATCACAAACAAAAACCTCTGGCAGTGGTCTGGCAACCCTTCATGAAAACACAAAGTGTCTCTGAAAAAGGACATAACCACATGATGAGTTCAGCAAGCAGCCATTGAGTAAATGGCTCCCCTTTTCATCAGTTTCCCTTATGAACAGTTAGTATTTTCTTCTCCAACCACATACTGTAGCTCCTTTAATTGAGAGTGTGGCAGCTAACAAGCATCTCCTTTCAAAGGAGTACCCGTCCACTACTGTTGAAGACACAGAGAAGCTGAAACTATTTTCAGCAACAGAAATAGGGTAGCCCAATTGATGTTCAACAGAGAATTCAAATGTAAACTAAATTCTGAAGCCCTTTTCTGGGAATGTCATTTACAGAACCCTAACAACAAAACAGAAGTAGACTGACTTTACTGGCCTTCCCACCCTCCAGGACCCATAAAAGAGGCTTTAGCACCACAAAAACAGAATGCATTGTTAAGATCTCTTAACAGTATTAAGAAACTAAGCAATTGTTGAAATCCTGTTGCTTAGCATAGAGAGTTGCAAGTAGAACAAGCCCACTGAATCAGTGGGGATCTGGTGAGTGAATTCCTCCCTAAGTTCCATTGATTTAATGGGCCTACTCTAGTTCCAACATACTACACTAAGCAATAGTATTTCAGTGAGTGTGTACTGCTAGAAGGGCAAGTATGTAAATCTGTTTTACCAAGAACAGCAGAGTACTGTGGCACCTCAACGAGCAACATATTTATTACTTCAGCACTTTTGAACATATCCTGGCTTGAAATCCATTAGTTCCTCTGCCACCACACCATCTCAAATTGTTCCTTTTATGCTCATCTTTCTCTTCTTCTCTCACTCCACCAGTACTTATTCAGCTTGAAAGGGCTTTGCCTGCGTTGGAACCCTCCCTGTGCCTCCTTTTTCCTTCCCCTGTTTCTCAGCTTCCTGACCCCACTTCTTCCTCTCCCGATTCTCTTCCCCATCCTTATCAAGTACCACAACATTCTTTCTCCCTCTCAGGGTTGTCAGGTTATCCTATATTCATTTCCAAGTCCAGGCAGACATGTCTCCCTCTTATGGAAAATTGTGCCTTGTGCAAATCACCATTAAAGAGCTGCACAAACATTTTGCACACCACAGCCACTTAATTTCTCATGGAGAAAGATTCAAAGTTGCTTCATAGGTAGGAAAACGGAAGCTTAAGAAAACTTTTATCTTCAAGCAGCTTGTTTGTTTGACAGCTGCAAGAGAGATGGATATCTAAGACATACAGCATTTCAAGGAATGGAGAGTGCACAAAGCTTAGGATCTCACTAGGAGCACCTAAAATTACCAAAATGCTCCTATGCTCATCGCCCATCTGCTGAATGGAACACATGAAGGATGGGTATTGCTGTAAAAACTACCAAACTCCTATAGGAAATTTTGTAAGCTCAAAAAAATGCAGCCCCCAAATAAAACCCCAATGTTGGGTTTTCTTCTTTCTTTAAACTACAACTTTCAGAAATGCCAGTCCATCTTGCATAGATATTTTACTTACTCACTTCATTCATGCACTTTACTGTATTTATATGGCACCTGACTTCCAATAAAGAGGACTCAAGGTAATTTACAAAGTATTTTAAAAAGGCATGAAACTGAACAAGCCGTGGTGCAAAAAAAACAAAACAAAAAAAAAAACCACATTGATACAGAACATCATTTTGAATTCTAGCAATGCTCTCTGGTCCCCCGGATCTACACTTTTCCAAAGTATTTGACAATGCTATTTTCCCTCTCAAGCTCTGCTGGTGTCAAGTTTTGTTTTGTTTTGACAATAAATGTTTGCGCAAATCTCGAGCTCCTTTCTGGATTTTGTTGTGCCTTAATTACCAAGTAACTCCGTTCTATACAAATGCAAGAACTGGCGATACAGAGTGAGGTGAGAGCCAGCCGGGGAGCGCACGCTCTGCCTGCTTCATAGCAAGGCCCGAGGCGGCTAAGCAGCAGAGAAAAGATGCGCGTCTCCGGAGTTACCGTAGAAGAACGTTCGAGGAACGCCGGCCATCATTTCTGGGCGGCCCTTCCCTCGCCCAGAAAGCCAAAGCGCGCCTCTTCCCTTGGGCCGGGGCCGGGCAGCCGGCGCCACGCCCGTTCGGTATAGGGTGACCCAGCTCGTGGCGTTGAGAGGCGGGGAGCGAGCCCTCGGCAACCCAGGCGGTGTCTGCGGGGCTCCGAGGCGGCGTTTGCTCAGCCATGGCGACGAGAAACTCATCTCGTCTGGAGGCGCCGGGGTTGGCACCCCTTTCACCCCTAGGAGTAGTTCCTATGCCGCTTTCCTTTCTCCGCCCGCCCGGCCTCTTCATACGGGCGGCGGCGGTTGGAGCCGCCGCAGCCACGGGGCGCTCCCTCAGCGGCTACTGGACGGGCGCTGCGGCGGGGCTGGAGGGCGCCGGGTGCTCCCCGCGCACTCCCAAATGCGCCCGCTGCCGCAACCACGGCGCGGTCTCGGTGGTGAAGGGGCACAAGCGCTTCTGCCGCTGGCGGGACTGTGCGTGCGCCAAGTGCGCCCTCCTCGCGGAGGGGCAGCGCGTCATGGCTGCCCAGGTGGCCCTGCGCAGGCAGCAGGCGCAGGAAGAGAGCGAGAGGCGGCCGGAGAAGCAGGCGGCGGGCTCTCCGCTTCCGAGCGACGAAGAGGCGGCGCGGTACTCGCTGACGGCTGGCGACCCCGTTTCCCGCCGCTGTCCGGAGTCAGCGCGGGGGCCGAGAGGTGGGAGTGTGGCGGTACCGCTCAGAACTGGGGGTGGTGGTGGGGGGGTCAGTTGTGCGTAATGGAGATCTTTGAGGGCTGGAGCTTCAGACTCGTCACCCGCGGGACCTCTCCATTAGAGTAAGCCCATTGTATTCATGAGATTTACAGAAGTCCCCTTTCAGCAGTTGATTCCACTGGGTCTGCTTTCGTTGGAAATGCCAACTGGTGTATTTGATAGACCCAAGAGTGGAATCCTGTGTTCATGTTCTTGGGAATAAGTGTTATCAAACTCAAACGGTAGGCTGTATATTGTCCCCCTGCTTATTTAACTTATATGCAGAATACATCATGCGGAAGGCTGGACTGGAAGAAACCCAAGCCGGAATTAAGATTGCCGGAAGAAATATCAACAACCTCCGATATGCAGATGATACCACTCTGATGGCAGAAAGTGAGGAGGAATTAAAGAACCTTGTAATGAGAGTGAAAGAGGAGAGTGCAAAAAACGGTCTGAAACTCAACATCAAAAAAACTAAGATCATGGCCACTGGTCCCATCACCTCCTGGGAAATAGAAGGGGAAGATATGGAGGCAGTGTCAAATTTTATCTTCCTGGGCTCCATGATCACTGCAGATGGAGACAGCAGCCCTGAAATTAAAAGGCGCCTTCTTCTTGGGAGGAAAGCGATGACAAATCTTGACAGCATCTTGAAAAGCAGAGACATCACCTTGCCAACAAAAGTCCGAATAGTCAAAGCTATGGTTTTTCCTGTCATGATGTATGGAAGTGAGAGCTGGACCATAAAGAAAGCAGACCGCCGAAGAATTGATGCCTTTGAATTGTGGTGCTGGAGGAGGCTCTTGAGAATCCCCTGGACTGCAAGGAGAACAAACCTATCAGTTCTAAAGGAAATCAACCCTGAATGCTCACTTGAAGGACAGATCCTGAAGCTGAGGCTCCAGTACTTTGGCCATCTCATGAGAAGAAAAGAGTCCTTGGAAAAAACCTTGATGTTAGGAAGGTGTGATGGCAAGAGGAGAAGGGGACGACCGAGGATGAGATGGCTGGACAGTGTCTGCGAAGCAACCAACATGAACCTGACACAACTCCGGGAGGCAGTAGAAGACAGGAGGGCCTGGCGTGCTCTGGTCCATGGGGTCACGAAGAGTCGGACACGACTAAACGACTAAACACACACACACAAGGGTGATCGTTTCCCTGAAGGCCATGTACTGTACAGTGGGGTCTTGACTTAAGAACGGCTCGAGTTAAGAACATTTCGACTTAAGAACCACTCTCTTAGGAAAATATTGACTTGACTTAAGTACTTAGATTTGAGTTAAGAACTGAAAAAAAACCACGTGGGAGGCAGGGAAAGTGCAAAATTTGAACTTTCAGTTAACTGTTGGCCAGTGAAAAGGGTGCCTGTCTGCTTCCTCACTCCTCCCAGCGTTTAGAGAGTGGATTGGGAGACAGTCTTCGGACTGCCTGGTACTGTAACTGCCTGGACTGTATTTTCCCTGCCTTCCCTGAACCTTTCTTGACCTAAGAAAAAAAGAAACAAAATATCCCCCTCTAGTGGTCGAAGGCAGAATAGCAGCTTCCCATTAGTTTCTATGGACGGAAAAGAGCAGATACGGATCAAATGGTTTTCAATGCATTCCTATGGGAAATGCAGATTTGACCTGAGAACTTTTTGACTTGAGGACCACCTTCCAATATGGATTAAGTTCTCAAGTCAAGACCCCACTGTACTGTACAAAATGTGTTCTTCTTGGAGCATATGGCAGTGATAGGACAGCAAGCTTTGAGCAGCATAATGGCATTTTGTAGAATTTAAGGGGGGGATTATGTAATCAAACAATCACATGTGGCGTGTGTGTGTTCATTTCATGAGTATACTTACAGGTGGCACAGGTTTCAGTCAGAGGGGATGGGTGGTTTGGAATCCTGATGAATAACAGAAGAAATGCCAGAGAATCCTGGACTATGCTATTACCTGGACAGCAACTGGGAACAGTCTTCTTGAATCTGTGTTACTGATGTTAATAGATTATACTATAGAGATCTGCCTACTCTGTGACTATGATAACAGAAGTTCTTGCATCAAAGAAAACAGACTGCTGTCCACAAGAGATGATGCTCAATCACACCTGTTAGTTTTTAAGGCCACACAAGGCTTATTGCTGTTTTTCCTGACAGGACTACCCCTCCCCCATATGCTGAGGTGTGTGAGTGCTCCCTGACTTAAACCAAAATCCACCTCCTGCCTTTTGTGTGAGACCAGTTTATTTAAATAATGCTTGATATTAAGGCCAAAGTATGTCCTATCTTGCACAACAACAGGTAGGGTATTAATTTAAATAACAGTATTAAGAGTTGTTTGCGAGGCATTTTATGGAATCCAGTTTGAGTGATATGATGTCCGAATGGATCAGATTGCAGTGTTTCCTTGTGATCTTGACCAATGTGAATTTGAAGAAGCTGAATTCTTATAATATGTGTTAGAGATTTTATCATTAACCTATCATTTCAGGAAGGTTATAATAGCACATTAGGCAGTGTGACTGAAAATAATAATTAGCAATAGTGATGAAGAACATCAGAAGGAAGTATTCATTGTGCACTACTGTGTTGCAGCCCTGATGTGGTAAGTATATAGAGTTTGAAAAAGTTACTTTAAATGCAAATCCCAATCTGGAAATTGTTCAGAAATGAAATTATCCACAGTCTTAGTATAAGTGATTGGGTGATTGTATTAGTTGTGTTCATTCAACATTTGATATTGTGGTTCAGGGCTGAAGGAACTGGAGATTGCTATACTGTAGTGATAAAAGCTACAAACTACCAGGACATTGTCTAGCAATAAAATCAGCTGAAAAGAAATGTGAAGCACTGCTGTTTCTTGTTTGCAGCTTTTATTTCCCATGGAGTTGTTTCACAATGACCCTAATATATGTGAGGTGGTCATTGGGTGCTTTATCATTGCTGGACACACCCAGTAAGTTTCCATAGCCAACATTCTATCCACTATACACAACTCTTTCCCAGATCTATTACAGTGGTATTTATACAAATTAGTTTCTGAGAAGCTTGTGTTAAACTATATCTGTGACATAGGAGAACAGGATGGTTATGCAGTGTAGGCCAGTGGTCCCCAACCTTGGGCTGCCAGATGTTATTGGACTACAACTCCCAGAAGCCTTCACCACCACCTCTGCTGGCCAGGATTTCTGGGAGTTGAAGTCCAAGAACATCTGGAGGTCCAAGGTTGGGGACCAATGGTGTAGGCTATTTTCTTAAGGGCTGTTAAAAACAGTTATATGTACCTCTTGTGTTCCTAGCAACGAGCCACAGTTTCCCATCATTGGTGGGTAAAACAATCCCCTTCCTTGGATGGTGGACCTACAGTACTGATGGTAGCCTTCTGGTTTCCCATTGTGTAACACCACATGAAGTAAGCACATACACATCTGTTTCACCACTTGTACACTTAGTGTCTCCTCATAGGTGCAAAATAAAATGTTTATATTTAAATACATATGATTATGCATATGCTGAGCACATCTTTGGTAACTGGGGAGGAAATCCATGGTGTATGAAGTGGAGGTAAATGTGTACTCCTAGCATTCATGAGAATTGAATCAGTGGTTTTGACAGATAAATATGAGCTTTTCAGAAGGATTCCATTTCATGCAGAGTAGGAATGAAAAAAAATGAGAAGTTCCCTTTTCTGGTCTTAATTCCATGCATTGTGTACCTTTATAATGAAGCAGGTTTATTTATTTATTGTATTAATACCCTGCCTATCTAGTCGAATGACCACTCTAGGTTCTCTGTTTCTGTGAATGTGATGGGCAGATAGTTGATGTACTTGAGGAAATCCAGATTATTTGATTACATGTTTCATTTTTCCCCCAGAAGAAAAGATTCAGAAGTTTGACTTCTGCTGCAATGAACATTTATACAGATCTTCTCCGAGATCATATTCTGGATCTGTTGGAGGCCATAGAAAAAAGTCATCTGGCATGCAGATTCTAAGTAAAGAAATGGCTGCTCATCATTCAGGTCTTAATGAGTCTTTAGAAGGAATGGAAAGTTCAACATCTCTGTCATCTTCAGACATGGAATCAGGAAGTGACAGTGAATGTCCCAATGACTTTGTTGCCTTCAACACTAGTGTTGCTGCTGTTGCTACTTCTTCTTCTCCTGCTACTGGTGCTTGATATCCTTATGAAGGTCTTTCCACTTTACAAACAAAGTAGGCTAGAGAGACTTCTCCAGTCCTGCAGAGGAGATATAGTTCAAACTATAGAGCAGATACTGAATTTGAATGAACAGAAGCAAGAATTTGGAGAGCATTCAGTCCCTCCTTTGTCAGAATACAATGCCTTCCAACAATCTTCTGATTGTAATCTCTTCAGTTTATCACAGCACATGGCAGTACATCGGCATTTGCTCCTTTCTGCACCAATCTGGCTTCTTTTGGAAGTGAAGTGAATTTTTATATCTACGGCCTAGACTGGGGATTCAACTTCTAAGGGTGACATATGCTCCTCCTGGAAGACCTGGACCTAGGTTGATTATACCCTATTTAAGAACTGGACTGTTTCCTGCTCTGCCTTTTCATCCAGCTATGGGCCATTCCTTCTCAGAAATGATTAATGACACATCTTATTTTCCCTGTAAAGATGTTGTCAGGAACAAAATTTACACCAGGCAAAGTGAAGAAAACAAGTATCATCTTAAATAAATCTTCATTTTGTAGTACTTATTCTATTGTGTTCAGGTGGGCTGAGACAAATAGTGGCACTAAAAGCCTAAATCCAATTATTAGTCTCAAGTACAATAAATCCAGTGACTCACTGTGAACTTTGTAAGTAAACAGCTTTGTAAATTTCATTTGCTAAGTGGGTTTATTCTAGATGGAACTAACAATAGCAGCTAGGTTCAGCTCTCAAAGGTACTAGCTCCTATTAAGGACATAATATTGCTTTTTAATCCTTTGTATTTTTTAAAAATAGATTTTAATGTAATTCTTCATTTTGACACAAACATATGGCACTAAAATTCTAAAGTATAATTGGCCGAGCTCTTGTTGGAATTAGCACCAATCTTAATGATGCTTTTCATATTTGGTTACCATATTAGGCTGGCAGGCAGGAACAAAACAATGTCTAAGAAATTTTGAGTTAAAATACAATTTGAAATGCAGAAGAACCTCAATAAATCATGGCTATATGACTCCAGGAGTTGTTTTGTTTTGTTTTTGTTTCATTTTGTTTTCTTTTTTGTTTTTTGAGGTGGTTTGATATGTATTCGCAAAGGCTGTCACGGCCGGGATCTAATGGTTGTTGTGGGTTTTTCAGGCTCTTTGGACATGTTCTGAAGGTTGTTCTTCCTAACGTTTCGCTAGCCTCGTGGTGCAGTGGTTAAATCGCTGTCCTGCAGCTAAAACTGTGCTCACGACCTGGGGTTCAAATCCCAGGTAGCCGGCTCAAGGTTGACTCAGCCTTCCATCCTTCCGAGGTCGGTAAAATGAGTACCCAGCTTGCTGGGGGGGCAATGTGTAGCCTGTATAATTAAAATTGTAAACCGCCCGGAGAGTGCTTGTAGCGCTATGGGGCGGTATATAAGTCCAATAAATAAATAAATAAATAAAATCTCTGTGGCCGGCATCTTCAGAGGACAGCACTTCAGAGGATAGCACAGAGTGCTGTCCTCTGAAGATGCCGGCCACAGAGACTGGTGAAACGTTAGGAAGAACAACCTTCAGAACACGGCTCAAGAGCCTGAACAACCCACAACAACCAGTGGTTTGATATGTTTGTTATTTTTTACTTGGTACTGTATTGATTGATAAAATAGTGGTTGGGACTGAAACCAGTAGGACTGGTTGGCGAACTAACTATTTCTGTACAAGAGTGTACCAGTGATCTTGTCCTGGCAGAGCAAATCAACATTGTATGAAGAGCTTCTAAAAATGGGGGCAGCCCAAACAAAAACTTACAACTTTTAAAATGGTCCACACCAAGTTTGGTACAGTTGTAGCAATCAGTCTGGTCTTGGTCTGTGTCAGATTTGAGGAAGTTTGAGCAAAAGGTTTTTGAGATATGATATTTTAAAAAAAGTAAAACTGTTTATCTGATTTAGAAATTGATTACTATTAAGTGTCCCCAGATTTAAAACAGATCACATAAATTGAAATGACCAGTCTTGCTTATCTCGAAATAAGGCCCCACATATTTTTTATTTGGAAAGAGTCCAGGCTGCAGGGGCTGAAATCTTGGTCTCTCTGCAGCGATATTACAGATCATGTGCTCATCTTCTAGGATCCTCTAGCACTGGATAGTTCTACATGAGGGAAGTATCTGTTAGAATTTGGGTTTAGTGAATGTATATTTAATATAAGCCTCCATTTTAAAAAGCCAAGAATTTCATTTCTTCAAAAAAAGAACCTCTGGTTTATGAATGTGGACTATTGTGCTTCTATATTTGGCTAAGATCAAGTGTGTGTGTGTGTGTGTGTAATCCATAGAAGCCATTCAAAAACCGAGAAATGTCTTGATACTGCAGCACACTATCAAAATTCAAGGTGGCCTTTTGGCATGTGAAGTTTGGTGTCTTTTTTTCCCCTGCTGCCAATGTGGGCACAATATTATGCAGCAATATCAGGCCATTTCATGGTGTTTAAAAGTGTAGATACAGAAGCACAATATTCCCACATTCATAAACCAGAGGGTTTTCTAAGATTTGAGTAATAAACTCTCGCCTTCAAGTGGTATCTCCTACCTCAAAACAAAACAGCTTCTAACCAAAGTCAAGGAAATCATTTTGGAACAGACTTCTATAAGATATTAGTGGCTACTGTTGCCAAAGTAGAACCATTAATGAGTAAATTTTTGGCAATATAACTTATAGGTATTGTTACTTGATCTAAATTGACACTGCAGTAAGACCAAGGTATAAAGCTTATAGAACCTCTCCCCCACTATAAAGTCACAATCTGGACCCTACCCTGTTTGCTTGTTCTTGAGTAAAAGAGAAAGAACCCCACATTTTAAAAATAATTATCTGTTTTGACCCCAGCTGTTTAAACCAGTTGTAAATTGTTATGCTAACATCAAAAATGGAGGAAGTTCCTTTTTTGGACTATAATTCCAAGAATATTCTAGCCAGCGTTTATGGAGCTGTAGTTCAAAACTGTAACTTTTCCTATCCCTGCAAGATATGTTTCTTGGACAATTTATTTATTTATTTATTTATTTATTTATTTATTTATTTATTTATACCCCGCCTATCTAGTCATTTCGACCACACTAGGCGACAAGAGGAAGTATCGAAACTCATTAGTAAAATTCTGGCTTTACATGTAGGACAACTCAATAGAGGAAGTGGCAGTAAGTAAACTCTCTGGGTGAGACTGAACATGTTCTACTAGAATTCTTCATTTCAAAGAAAACTAAAGCAGAGTTTAGCACGTGGGATACCCCTGGGCTCTGTCCTGGGTCCAGTGCTCTTCAACATTTGTTTTAATGACCTGAATCAGGGGGTGCGGGGAATGCTAATCAAATTTGAGGATGACACAAAATTGGGTGGAATAGATAACCCCCTGGAAGACAGAAACAAAATTTAGAATGATCTGGATAGGCTGAACACTGGACTGAAAACACGAAAAAGAAATTCAACAGGGATAAATGCAAAGTATTGCACCTAGAAAAAAAGAAGTCAAACACATAGTTGCAAGATAGGGGATACCTCACTCAGCAATACTACAAGCAAGAAGGATCTTGGAATTGTCGTAGGTCACAAACTGAATATGAACCAACAGTGTGATGTGGCTACAAAAAGGGCAAATGCTATTTTAGGCTGCATTAACAGAAGTATAGTGTCCAAATCCCATGAGATGCTAGTTCCCCTCTATTCAGCAATGGTTAGGCCTCATCTTGGGTACTGTGACCAGTTCTGAACACCACTGTTCAGAGGAGGGCAACAACGATGAGCAAGGGACTGGAAACCAAGACTTAAGAGGAAAGACTGAAATAATTGGCCTTATTTAGCCTTGAGAAAAGAAGATAGGGAGACGTGATAGCACTTTTCAAGTACTTGAAAGGCTGTCATACAGAGGAGGGCCAGGATCTGTTCTCAATCATCCCAAAGTGCAGGATGCACAACAATGGGCTTAAGTTACAGGAAGCCAGGTTTCAGTTATCAGGAAAAACTCCCTATTAGTGTGGCAATGGGACCAGTTACCTCAAGAGGTGATGAGCGCTCCAACACTAGAGGTATTCGAGAGAAATTTAGACAACCACGTGGCCGATATCTTTTAATCTGTATTCCTCCATTGAGTAGGGATTTGGAATCAATGGCCTTATAGGCGCCTTCTAACTTCATGATTCTATGATAGGAGGTTACTGTTTTAGTCACAGGCATTGGGGGGGGGGCGCGGGAGGAGTCTAGAGACAAATCCTGCCTGAAATTCTGAAGAGTCTCTGGCACAGAATTGGTTCGACTAACAGATGGTTTGATTACATGGTGGTGTGTGTGATCAGGTTCAGTTTCAAATTTTGACAACTCCTCATTTTCTGTGGGAAATATCACAGGATACGTCTTCTTAATTCCAACATATTTAACTTTATTATTTACATGATGATCAGCACTGTTCATAATTGGATCGAAAGCACTTAACTCAGGCAGCAAGCCATAACCGTCCAGTACAAACTCCCACCCAAAGTCTATTGAACTCACAGGGATGCTGGGCCAAACTTCTCCGCGTAGGTTTCTGGAGTGATGTGCTCCTCATTGCACAGATGGTGCCGCAGCATGGGTGCTGGGCCCAGTCCTCCTCAGGTGGGGGGATGTTGAATCTCGAATCCGGACGAGTTACCTGTCGTCCTCTCCCTTTCCCCTTTGGGAATACTATCACTGACCACTCTAAGGTCTCTTATCTTGTTTCACCTGATTCATTATGTGGGGGATCCAGGAGCAATCCCCCTAACTTCAGGTTGGGAAAATCCTGTAATAACTCTTGGGTTTTTATCTTCTCGTATTCTTGTAACCTTTCCAGCTCTCTTTTACGTTTCCATAGCTCTAATTCTACCTCGAACCACTGTTCTCCCTGGTTACTTATCCCCTCCTCCCAAACTGACAGTTCTTGCTCCTCCCCTTTCCAATTCCCGCTCTCCTCTACCAGACATATTTCAAACTTCCCCTTTCTTTCGACTCTCTCCCCTTCCTCGCTCATGTTCTCCTTTGGATCCAACTTTAAACCAACACTTTCTGGTACCAAACCTCCTACTCCGCCCTCTGTCTCGTGAGATGGCACACTCTCCTTTGGGCCTCCTTCACAGTGTGTGATTATTTTGGAAAATTCATCGTATTTTTCTCTAGAATTCATTGTATTTTTCTCTAGGAGTGAATTTGAAGCCAACCGATCCTTCCCCTCCCCCACTTCCAATCTGATCTGTTTCCTTCTGTTCATGGAGCTTCTACTTTTCCCCCTGAACTGCAACAGTTAAAAACTGCAACAATCAAAATACTGTCCTCTGAAGATGCCAGCCACAGAGACTGGGGAAACGTTAGGAAGAATAACCTTCAGAACACGGCCAAAGAGCCCGAAAAACCTACCACAACAATTAAAATACTGTTTTGGCTGTGTGTTCATTTGTTTCATTCTAAAAAAAGACTTGGATGACTTTAGGAGGTTTTATGATGATGTAGTAAGTTAGAGCATGATATTTTGGGATGGTGGGAATACTTACCCCTGCAATCTTCCTGGGTGCCCCAAAGTATTTTTGCCCCACAACCCCGGAATAAAGACGCAAGACAAGTATTATGGATTAAAACATGGGCCACACTTTATTAATAATAATGCAGAAAATTTTTGCCATCAATTGGCATGGGGGGGCCCTGCTGTAGTGTGGAAACAGATAAATCCGTAATCATATGGGCGAGTCCCCGGCCCCAGGTTCTCGTGTTCTTAAGGACAGCAGGAACCCAGCTGGCCACTAATAAACACCCCCAGAACTCGAGCCATCTTGACTTGATGACTGTTGGTCCGGAAGTAGCCCAGCACATCTTTCCCGCCCAGGTGCTGAATCGCATGATTCGCAGCCCTGGGAAGTCCGATGCGCTGTTAGCTTACCTGATCTTAAAGTGGGACTCACCGAGAAATACCTGTTTTTTTCCGCATTACCCGCCAGTGCGACCAGATTTCCACCATAAAATGCCAAATACCCTTACCAGTGTGGGATAGGCAAAAATACACCCCCATCCAAAAGCCAATCAGGATGAAGGTCAAACATTCCTATCCGGCCTCTAAAAGGCAACCAGAAAACTCACACAAGTGTAGGGCAGGCGGGTGGGTGCCAGAAAAAGAAGAGGACGATTAGTGAGGAGAACGCCCCTTATATAGCCAGGGGCATTCTCCCGCTCTTTTAACAAGTCTCATGAGACCCTGAAGGTCTCACGCCTTCCGTGGGGTGAGGCAAAGCATAGTCACACTGTCAAAGCCCCGTTGGCTTGTCAGCGACTTGGTTATTGTTGTTGTTTATTTTTTAAAACAAATTATTGGATATGCTAGATCACTTTTATCACTGCATTGTTACATTTGCTTAGAGCTAAATCACCTCTGCACATACAGACACAAATGTAACAGATAAAAATCAATAAAAAATCAAAACAACTCTGATCAACTCCAGCAAACTTCAGTATTTCCATGGTATGTGTCTATGCTTGTGCATGTATGGAGAACTTTTCCCTACTGTCTTATGTGATGATCGCCCACGTCACTCATGCCATTCATATTCATGAGCTGATTTGCATGAACCTATGAGAGGACTGGCGTGCTCTGGTCCATGGGGTCATGAAGAGCCGGACACGACTAAACAACAATGAGAGAACTGGAGAGGTGGAGTCAGCAGCTACATGAGGTTTGGCGGGAGAAGGAGGAGTCAGATGGGGCTGGTTAGAGAGAGAGAGGGAACAGATAATGAAAGAGATAGAGCTGATTAGGAAAATAGGTAGAGAAGGTGGTAATGATATAGCAAGAGAAAAGAAGTATGTACCAAGAGAACGGTTGATTATTTGTTAATGTATAATGTGTATCTGAAGAACTTCTGTTATTATTCAATCTGCTTCACTTCAATAAATAAGTTCTGTTCCTGTTTACAAATTAAGTGTTCAGACAAACGTCATTTATATTGTGGATTGAGGTAATCCACCAGTGGCAGCGAGAGGAAAATGCGACATGAGCCTTTGTGAGGGAAAGACAAGCAGGGGCCAGAAGGGCGAACATCACACCATGCAATGGTTTAAACAGTTCCTGTGATTTGATGACAAACCATAAAAAAGAGCTGGGGATTGGCAGGAGAGTGGTATCAAAGGAAGGAATGCTGTAGGTGTGGATCAAACTGCATTGGATTGAGGGACTAGTATGGAAATCGGCATTGAAACAACCCAGGGTCTTCAATGTATGTCATATGTAACTAAATTTGATGTGATTACAAAAGAAATGTGAATCAAACTGATGCAAAGTCGGATTGCTATGATTTGACTTGAAAACGTAATCACACCCTTACAGATGTGATGTACACCCATTCTCATTCATGGCTGTTTTCCAGCTCTCACTGTGCAAAACCCCCTGTTGAGACTTCCCATGCCAGAGAGATTCCCTGGCTTCCTGTGAAAATATCTCTAGTTCCACTTTTTTCTGCTTCTTTTGCACAGAAAATTGTCAACTTCTGTCCAACTCAGTGCTGCTTGCATTTGCCTTTTTATGTGTAGGGAACATTGTGCAGGAAGATGCCAGCATGCACAGGAATTTTAATAATTTTGTGCCAGAATGCTAATAGTTCATTAGGTCTGTGCAGGCATAGTAATAATTCTGTGCATAGGAAATCCCACATTTCCTGCACAATTTTTGGCAGGGGGATCTCATGCAGACAAATCTTGGCAAGAGAAGCTGCAGTACAGTATTCATATCCTACTCCATATAAGGCAGATTCCCATGCCTCTGTGACAAAAATCTGGCATCTCTCTACCCTTCTCAGTGACTTGATGCCTACGTATATGCCATGGGAGAACATGGATATGGTTTGTTGTTTACCTGTTTTGGGGCTATTTGAAAACTTACAATATCTGCATTGAGTTCTTTCATGTTCTGGCAGAATTTTATACACCTGGATGTGGAAATGTTTGTCAGATTTGAACTGGCAATGCAGGTAAAAGGAAATTTAATTTTTTTAAAAAATAAAAAGAATTGCAAGATAGACTGTGTGGCAGAGTTTTACATGCAGCAACCCCCTGAAAGTTAAGCTCCAGTCTTGGATGGAGAAGTGGAACATGTCCAGAAGGTGGCTTGTTGTTCCTCCATAATTTCATCTCATATCTTGGTGAGGCTAAACTAGTTCCTTGTTGTTCTTGTTTAGTCGTTAAGTCATGTCAGACTCTTCATGACCCCATTGACAAGAGCACGCCAGGGCCTCCTCTCTTCCACTGCATCCCAGAGTTTGGTCAAATTCATGTTCGTAGCTTCGATGACACTGTCCAAGCATCTTGTCCTCTGCCATCTCCTTCTCCTCTTGTCTTCACATTTTCCCAACATCAAGGTCTTTTCCAGGGAGTCTTCTCATGAGATGGACAAAGTATTGGAGCCTCAGCTTCAGGATCTATTCTTCCAGTGAGCACTCAGGGTTGATTTGTTTCAGAACAGATAGCTTTGTTCTCCTTGCAGTCCAGGGGACTCTCAAGAACCTCCTCCAGCACCATAATTCAAAAGCATCAATTCTTTGGTGGTCAGCCTTCTTTATGGTCCAGCTCTTGCTTCCATACATCACTACTGGAAAAATGATAGCTTTGACCATTCAGACTTTTGTTGATAAGGTGAGGCCTCTGCTTTTTAAGATGCTGTCTAGGTTTGTCATCGCGTTCCTCCCAAGAAACAGGTGTCTTTTAATTTTGTGGTTGTTGTCACCATTTGCAGTGATCATGGAGCCCAGGAAAGTAAAATCTGTAACTACCTCTATATCTTCCCCTTCTATTTGCCAGGAGGTGATGGGACCAGTGGCCATGATTTTAGTTATTTTGGTGTTGAGCTTCAGACCATTTTTTTGCACTCTCCTCTTTCAACCTCATTAAGAGGTTCTTTAATTCCTCCTCACGTTCTGCCATCAGAGTGGTATCGTCTGCATATCTGAGATTACTGATATTTCTTCTGGCAATCTTAATTCCAGTTTGGGAGTCCTCCAGTCCAGCCTTTCACATGATGTATTCTGCATATAAGTTAAATATGCTGGGGGACAATATACAACCTTGTCATACTCCTTTCCCAATTCTGAACCAATCAATTGTTCCATATCCAGTTCTAAATGTTGCTTCCTGTCCCACATATAGATTTCTCAGGAGATAGATAACATGGTCAGGCACTACCATTTCTTTAAGAAATTGCCATAGTTTGCTGTGGTCCACACAGTCAAAGGCTTTTGCATAGTCATTGAAGCAGAAGTAGATGTTTTTCTGGAACTCTCTGGCTTTCTCTATAATCCAGTGCATGTTAGCAATTTGGTCTCTAGTTCCTCTGCCCCTTCGAAATCCAGCTTGTACTTCTGGGAGTTCTCGGTCCACATACTGCTGAAGCCTGCCTTGTATGATTTTGAGCATAACCTCACTAGCGTGCAAAATGAGTGCAATTGTATGGTAGTTAGAGCATTCTTTGGCACTGCCCTTCTTTGGGATTGGAATGTAGAGTGATCTTTTCCAATCCTCTGGCTACTCCTGAGTTTTCCAAACTTGCTGGCATATTGAATGTGGCACCATAACAGTGTCATCTTTTAAGATTTTAAATAGTTCAACTGGAATGCTATCACCTCCACTGGCCTTGTTGTTATCCATGCTCTCTAAGGCCCTCTTGACTTTACTCTCCAGGATGTCTGGCTCAAGGTCAGCAACCACACTTGTCTGGCACATCCAGATCTTTCTGGTATAATTCTTCTGTGTATTCTTGCCACCTCTTCTTGATGTTTTCTGCTTCTATTAGGTCCCTAACAGCTTTGTCCTTTATCATGTCCACCTGTGCAGGAAATGTTCCTTTAACATCTCCAATTTCCTTGAACAGATCTCTGGTTTTTCCCTCTCTGTTATTTTCCTCTATATCTTTGCATTGTTCATTTAAGAAGGCCCTCTTGTCTCTCCTTGCTATTCTTTGGAAGTCTGCATTCAATTTTCTGTAACTTTCCCTATCTCCCTTGCATTTTGTTTCCCTTCCCTACTCTGCTATTTGTAAGGCCTTGTTGGACAGCCACTTTGCTTTCTTGCATTTCCTTTTTTTTTTTTTTTTGGAATGGTTTTTGTTGCTGCCCCCTGTACAGTGTTATGGGCCTCCATCCATAGTTCGTCTGGCACTCTGTCCACCAAATCTAGTTCCTCAAATCTGTTCTTTACTTCCACTGTATATTCATAAGGGATTTGGTTTAGATTATACCTGACTAGCCCAGTGGTTTTTCCTACTATCTTCAGTTTAAGCTTGAGTTTTGCTATGAGAAGCTGATGATCAGAGATATAATCAGCTCCTGTTCTTTTTTTTTTTTTTTTTTTTTGCTGACTGTATAGAGCTTTGGCTGCAGAGAACATAATCAGTCTGCTTTCGGTATTGCCCATCTGGTGATGTCCATGTGTAGAGTTGCCTCTTGTGTTGTTGGAAAAGAGTGTTTGTGATGACCAGATTGTTCTCTTGACAAAACTCTATTAGCGTTTGTCCTGCTTCGTTTTGAACTCCAAGGCCAAACTTACCTGTTGTTCCTTTTATCTCTTCACTTCCTGCTTTAGCATTCCAGTCCCCTCGAATGACAAGAACATCTTTCTTTGGTGTCAGTTCTAGAAGGTGTTGTAAATCTTCATAAAATTGTTCAATTTCAGCCTACTCAGCAATGGTAGTTGGTGCATAAACTTGGAGTATTGTGATGTTGAAAGGTCTGCCTTGGATTCGTATTGACATCATTCTATCATTTTTGAGATTATATCCCATTACAGCTTTTCCCACTCTTTTGTTGACTATGAAGGCTACTCCATTCCTTCTACGGGATTCTTGCCCATAATAGTAGATATGATAATCATCTGAGCTGAATTCGCCCATTCCTGTCCATTTTAGTTCATTGATGCCCAGGATGTCGATGTTTATTCTTGCCATCTCCTGTTTGACCACCTCCAGCTTCCCGAGGTTCATAGATCTTACATTCCAGGTTCCTATGCAGTATTTTTCTTTGCAGCATTGGACTTTCCTTTCATTTCCGTCCTTTTGGCTTTGACCTAACCACTTCATGAGTTCTGGAGCTACTTGTTCTCTGCTCTTCCTCAGTAGCATGTTGGATGCCTTCCGACCTGAGGGGCTCATCTTCCAGCATCATATCTTTTAGCCTTTTGTTTCTGTTCATGGAGTTTTCTTGGCAAAGATACTGGAGAGGCTTGTCAGCTCCTGCTCCAGGTGGATTGTGTTTAGCCAGAACTCTCCACCATGACCTGCCCGTCTTGGGTGTCCCTGAATGGCATAGCCCATAGCTTCTCTGAATTACTCAAGCCCCTTTGCCACTACAAGGCAGCAATCCGTGAAGGGGATTCCTTAGGGTTGTTTAATTCCCTTTTGGGGCTAGTTAAAAACTGTTTTGCTATTAATGTAGGGTTGGTTGGTTTTGAAGGAGAGCTTTGGTGCATTGATTCCCCTCAGAGCTTAGAAATATTACTCTTTTGGACTATATCTCCCAGAATGCAGTGTGGCCAAGGTGACTGGAGAATCCTGAGAACTGTAATTCAAAATGCTCTGATTTCCTCCTTCAATCTTCCAGCAAGATTAACTCAATGCTAGTTTTACTTCATTACATGTGTGAGTCTGTGGAAAAGTCTCCTCAGCTGCACCTACAGCCAATGATCACCATCTTGTGGCTACTCTGCTCATGACAACTGTAAAAATAAAAAGCAGGATTTTCTGAATTTAAGTTTGTGCATGTACTTGCACAAATAAACAGAATAACTGTTAAGAGCTGTGGTAAAAGCCCCCCGTTGCATTTCACAGAAGCATTCAATCCAAGCAGGAAGTGCTTGGATTGTCTGTCTGCCTCGCTTGGTCTCCATCCCAGGCTGTCTGTCTACACTGTTAATTTTCCCCAAAATGTGTGAAGGCCAAGTTAGAGTCAAGACAAGCTGCCAGACTTCTCCTTCTGCCAGCTTCTCCTTCCCTGAGGAGAAAAGAGTGTGATGCATGTAGTTGCTCTTTTAAAGAGCTGGAACCTGCTGTTCTAAATATACCTTTTATTTGATAAGTGTTGTGGCTCTTCTGACTTACTGCCATTTCCATGCTGCTCACTTTGCTGTTAGAACGTGTTTGCTCCTCTAATGAATTTCATTTGTAAGTTGCCCACCACTACACAGGCAGAATTTAATGCAGCAACATGCATAAGTTATGGTGTTCCACAGATGGAGAACATCTGGCCCTCCAGATGTTTTGAACTACAGTTCCTACAGCCCCTTACCATTGATCAAGTTGCTTTTGTTTCTCTTATTTATATTTACTTTCTGCCTTTCCCCTGCAGTGGTGCATGCAGTTTTCTTCCTCCTTACTTTCTCCTCATGGCAACTCTTTGAGGTTGGTCGGAGTGAGGAAAAATAACTAGTCAAGGCTGCCCATTGCATTTCATGGCTCAGTAGGGACTGGAATCTGGATCTCTCCACTCCCAATATAATATTCCAGCTGCGATAACAAACTGTGTCTCCTCATTGTGCAGCATAGTATATAGTAATCTTCTACATTGTGGTAGATACACAGATGAAGGGTGACAAGTCTACTTGTATTAGGGATACCTTTTAGCTTGTGCAGCCCAAGGATGTTTAGAAACTTGGAGATTCAAGACCTATCCCATGCTAATTGTGGCTATTTAAAGTGCTGGTTTGGGTTGGAAATTCAGACCATGGAACTGGTTAACGCTTCTTCCTGAACTACATAGCCTCTCATAGTCTTGAACAGGGGTGGGCAATTAATTTCTATAGGGGGGCACATGAAAAATCTGAACTGTGTTCGGGGGTGGGTAGTAATAGGTCCCCAAAATGTGGGTAGTAATAGGCCCCCATTGGGTGAGGCCCTGCAGTGAAGGAACTACAAGGCTGACATAGTTAACTCCCTAAACTTTTTAGGGAGTTAACTATGTGAGCATTGTAATTCATTCGCCGCAGGGGGGGGGGAACCCGACACTGAGCTAACTCACCTGTCCTCCATTCCCCCACAGCCTTCCTCTCTGACTGTCTTCTGCCTCGTGCAGGCAACATGATGTGTCATCAGATTGCCTGTGCAAGGATCGCTTCTGGCCTCTTGAGCTGCAGGCTCGGCAGCCTGCGGCTCAAGAGTAATGGTCAAAATTCGTGAAGTTGCAGCATCAAATCTCATGAGTTTTGCTTCCTGCCGTGCTGGGTGACCGGAGCCAGAACTTTGGCTCACCTAGTGGTGACGGGCAGGCCAGACAGGAGCTGCGATGAGCGGGCCGGACTAGAGCTGCGATGGGCGGGCCAGGCAGGAGCAGCGACTGGAGGGCCGGACAGGAGCGGCGACGGGAGGGCCGGACAGGAGCTGCAACGGGCGGGCCGGACAGGAGCTGCGAGGGGCGGGCCGGACAGGAGCTGCGAGGGGCGGGCCGGACAGGAGCTGCGAGGGGCGGGCCGGACAGGAGCTCCGATGGGCGGGCCGGACTGGAGCGGCGATGGGCGGGCCGGACTGGAGCTCCGATGGGCGGGCCGGACTGGAGCGGCGATGGGCGGGCCGGACAGGAGTGGCGACGGGCGGGCCGGATTGGAGCTGCGATGGGCGGGCTGGACAGGAGTGGTGACAGGACTGGAGCGATGACCAGCGGGCCAGACAGGAGCGGCTCTCAGGCCGTATGTGGCCCACGGGCCGCACTTTGCCCAAGTCTGGTCTTGAATTATGCAATAGTGAGGACTTGAGTGGAGAACCAAACTCAGAGCCAGTGGTTGGGATAATTACATACTATCTATTGTGCAATATTTTATTCATGAGCAAGGTATGGTGTGGTGATTTCTCACCTCCAGGCAGAACAGCCTTGGTCTCCTTGATTGATTACAGCCAACCCTCGAGTTACAAACAGCTCTAGTTACAAACATTTCAACTTACAAACCGCTCTGATAGAAAACTATTGACTCGACTTGCAAACTTAGATTCGAGTTACGAACCAAAAAAATGCATGGGAGGTGGGAATGCGCGAAATATGAACTTTCAGTTGACCATTGGCCAGCGTAGAGGGTGCCTGTCTGCTTCCTTGCTCTTCCCAGCATTTTGAGAGTGGATTTGGAGACAGTCTTCAGATTGCCTGGTACTGCCTGGTATTGCCTGCTGTATGGACTGTATTTTTATTTTTTGGCTTTTTAAAAAATTTTGATTTTTGGATTTTTAAAAGGTGTTTCCTCCCTCCTTTGCTGCCCCCTTTTCCCCAAAAGGTGCTTGTATTGGCTTATCTTGAGTGAAAAGGTGCTTCTCAAGGTGATCTGTTGTCTGAAAGGTGCTTGGTTTTTTCCAGAAGGTGCTTGTCTTGGCTGAAAAGGTGCTTTTCAAGGTGTTCTGTTGAAAAGGTGTCTGTTCCCTCCTTCCCTCCTTTTCTTTCCTTTTTTAAAAAACCTAAGTCATTTTAGGTTAAAAGGAAAAAAAGAAAAAAAAATCTGCTCCTAGTGGTAGGAACGGATTAATCAGCTTTGCATTAGTTTCTATGGGAACTAATGATTCGAGTTACAAACCGCCCCTCGACCTAAGAACCAAAAACAGCCGGAACAGATTAATTGGTTTTCAATGCATTCCTATGGGAAATGCTGATTCAACTTAAGAACTTTTCGACTTACAAACTTCCTTCCGGAATGGATTAAGTTTGTAAGTCAAGGGTTGACTGTATCTGCATCAGGTAATGAAGGTGGAAGGTACTGCAATTATTTTTTTTCTACTCAACTTCTCAGAAGCTTTTGATACAATGAATCATGGATTTTTTTCAAACTGCCTTTATTATGCTTTTTAACACTTGTAGCCACACGAGCAAGTCATTCAAAGATTTGGGATGAGGTTTCCTTAAAATGTTGATAGTACTAAGTTCTGCTTTCATTTCCACCAACTCATCTTAGAGAGAACCCTTGATTTTGGGCATCTGGATGAAGTTTTGGAATGGATGAAAACAAAGAAGCAGAAACCTAATTTGGAAAGACTGTGGTTATTGTGGGTAGGAAAACTGACAAAATTGGTTTTGCAGCTGTAGTTTTAAAAAAAAAGAACCCAACACACACACACACCAAAAGTAGCTTTCCCAATATTTGCTTATTCATTCACTGTCTTCTAGTATAAGAACAATGCAAACCTGCCGTTTTAAGGAAGCTGAAAATGTAACTATAAATATATGGATGATGATAAAGTTGCTGAAGGGCTTAATGTTTTCACAATTAAACCATTAACACTATCATCTATATTTTTCATTGCAGTTGTGAGCTAAAGGGAATGATGGAAAGTGCTCCCTAGTGCTCACTTTGCTAAAAATGCAGAAACCTTTAAAAGAAAAAAAAAATTCCAATGGGGCATTCACTTGGTTCTAAATTATTGCTTGAGTGTTGATTAGTTTAATTGCTCATTAGGAGGCTTATCTGCTAAACAAACTAAGTGATAGCCTTTTTGGTTGGTATCCTGGGTCTCCCAATTAAAAGTAATCAGGGCGGCAGACTCCCCACTGAGGCAGAGCAAAAAGAGTTGAAATGTAGCATCTACAAACATAGTGTATAATGAAAACGAACTGGGTGTTTTCATTGCTGTTGGACATCAACATTTCAAATAAATATGGCACTTAGCCAGCAGTCAAGAAAGAGGTGGAATCATATTTATTTTCAGTGAATAGTAGATTTTTAGAAAAATTTTACTTGGGATATTTTTGTCCCCTTTTAAGGACACAATCATCATGAGGCACCTCACACATAGAAATGCAAGATCATACAATATGATCTTTCATTATACAATATGCTGGTGAGTCCACTCCTGGCAAATCCACTCCTGGTTTTAATCTGAAATTTACAGGAAATATCCAAATGGCTGAACCCTAATCCCAGAGTGAGTTCAGCACCTTGAATAGTCCCTGCAAAGTTCAGATGCTGTTCTAAGGAACCTTGCATCACCAGCAGTGGCTGCCATATATGCCAATAGAAATATACTTCCGTGGGAAAGATTGTAAATTCAGTTCTGTGGGAATGGATGGTAAACATGAATACAGTGCAAGTTAGTCCGTAAAATTAGTTTTAGCTCCTGGAAATTTATGGGTCTTACTAATTGGGAACTTCTTCACAAGCCCCATTGAAAGAAATAGGAACACAGTGGTCGGAGCTTAGAAGAGTTACTCACTCGTAGCTATGTCAAGGGTCTCTGGGAATTGTGGCCCAAACTAGTAATTTTTCCAAGCTATACCAATATTGAACAATAGAAGTTTCTAATGGTTGCTGTATATTAGGGGCCGTCTCTTGGGGACTTCATCTCCTTGGATGTAATTTGGGTCTGTATATCAGTAGTGGGTGGAGGCAAAGCCAAGAGGGGGTGAGGCTATCCATCTACCTGTTTTTTTAAGATTAACACCATTAAGCTTTCTCTCTGTGTGTCTCATTACCCCTTTTCCATACATAAACCTATGTAGCTTGAAGATGCTTGAGATGCTTTGAAATGATAGCTCTTCATACAACAAACTTCATCCCTTCACCTTCTGTTGAAAATCTATAGGCCAAGCGGGGCAATGGGGAAAACACACTGGGCAGAGGAGGAGAGGCAGAGCTGAGGATCAACAGAGGCATATCACATCTAGTCTGTGGGTTGCTAGTGCCTCAAGCTTGCTGTTTGAGATACTAGCTAAGAATAGGAGCATTGCATACTGCAATATTTTGTCATCTGTCCTACTGAAAGGCACATCAGCTACCTAAAGATGTTTCACCATTGCTGAGGCTTATTACAAACCAGGTACTGTTTTTCCTTTAAGATGCATTTTAAAGTTGTTTTTAACTGGCTGAATAGCTCAGAACTGGCTGGTTAGCGCCGTTAGTTAGGTATCCAAAGGTTGTGATTTCAGTTCCCCTCTGTGCCTCCTAAAAAGCCAGCAAGGGCACCCCAGAAGAAGGGAATGGTAAACCACTCCTGAGAACTCTTTACTTAGAAAACTTTGAAAAGGGTCACCGTAAGTCAGAATTAAGTTGACGGCATATTATTATTACTATTATTATTCAAAAACTTCAGGCACAGTCAAAATTATAAAAGCATTGACTGGTATTACATAACAGATACAAATTTTAAACCAAAAACCTAAGTATCTGTTAAATATTGATGCAGTATGTATGCTGTTCCTAATATTGCCCTTTTTTTGTAGTTCTGATGGCATAATTTCTGAGATCTGCAACTGCTTATAGTACTATGTGAAATTTCTTGATATTGTTCCCAAAGCCACAATGACGACGGAGACTGCTGAGGTGTGTTTCTTCCAGAGGCGAGATGTTTCTGTTACCAGGTCTCTGTACTTTGTTAGTTTTTCCAGTTCTTTATTTTCAACTCTGGCATCCCATGGAATTGCAATGCAAGTGATCCAGACATTTTTTCCTTCTATTACTACTATGTCTGGTGTGTTATGTTCAAGGTGTCTGTCCATTTGGATCTGGAAATCCCACCAGATCTTGACTTCCTCATTTTCTGACACCTTCTCTACCTGATGTTCCCACGGGTTTTTTGAGGCTAACAGGTTATATTTTTTCCATAATGACTAGAGCACTAACTTTGCCACTCTGTCATGTCTAACTTTGTAATCTGTTTTTCGTAGTCTTTGGACATTTATAGATGATGTGTGACTCAGTTTCATCTTTTTCTTGGCAGAGTCGACATTTGCTGTTAGCACTAATACCTTGGATTTTAGCTTTCATCACATTGGTTTGGAGTGCTTGTTTTTGTGCAGCAAAAACCAAGCCTTCAATTTCTTTCTTAATGGTCCCCAGTTTTAGCCATGCCCATGTTGAATTATGATCATGCTTTCCATCAATATTTCTCAGGTGTCATCCATTTAGTGGTTTATTTTTCCAACTGTTTAATTTTCAAATTGTTGTTTCTTATATTGAGTCTTTTTTCCGTCGTTTTGAAAACATTCTCCATTTTCACTGCATTACATAATTTTTTCTGCTTGTACTTATATAATCATTTAGTCTCCCCTCCCCCCCCTTCTACTACCTGCTGTATTTGCAGTAATCCACAACCTCCATTTTTTTCATGGTAAATATAATCTGTCCACATAACTTTTTGGATGTAGTGCGTGATGCATGTTCATTAGTTTCCGTGTTTTGCAATCCAACTCTTCTAATGTTTGTTGTTAAAATTGTTTAAAACCATGCCTTCATTTTAGTTCAGTATGCATCTTTGCTCTTCTGTGTTTGAACTGATTTTTTTACTTTGATTTTACTGCAGTACTGTGTATTGAGTTTCATTTTGGGGACACAGAAAGGGTCTAAACCTAATAAACCAACAAGCCAAGCAATGTATCAGATTTGTGGTTTTTTGGCAGTTTTTTTAAACAAAGCACTTTTCAAATAGGGAACCTTCCTGAACCTTCCCGTCTTAACCCATGGTATCTGGCTGGATAACTTCCAATTCAGTGATTTGTCATGGAGATCTAGCAGAGGTAACTAACCTGACTTCTTTTCTTAACTCAGACAATTCCTGAATCAATAAATCCAATTGTCACAGCTGGTGAATTATTGGCTTCTGCCCAGAGAGCCACAACTGCACTATGGATATCGGTGTGCAAAGAAGTGGCCTGGGAGCATCAAGTCATTTCACAGGTATTAGCTAGCTTTTGATTCCACCTTTTTTTAATCACCACCAAATAGGATTAAATTAGAAATAGGGAGCAAGATGTAAAACCCACAGTCCATTTCGAATCGTTTACGTCAGCTATCCATTTGCTTTCCCAGGCCCCTGCATTGCAATTTAATTTGCAGCATCTTTAGCCTCACCTTTTCTGACAAAAACCCACATTGTGCTGCCACTTCAGGGCTTTCCTTACAAACCTTTCAGGGAGAAAATAGGCACTCACCTGTTCAGTTATCCTGGATAGCACACTGATTTTAAAAAAAAAAAGGGCAGAAAGCACTTGGATTTCTTAAAGGAACAGAAACAATACATTTTCTGAAGAAAGATAGGTATAACAATGAGAAGCCCTCAGAATGTGGATGGTTTTCATTATTCTTCCCCTGCTTTGTCAATGTAATTTAATAATGATCAAAGTCTGAAGGCAGCTGGAGCCCACTTTAGTCCTCCTGGTACTTGAGGCCAAAGAAGAGCTACCTCCATCCCATCTTTCCTATTATTGAAGCTAATGCTGCTTCTTTCTCATTCCTCCTGCTGTTGATGCCACCACCACCCACCCACCCACCTTACCTGCCTGCCTACTTCCCTTGTACACACAAACATACCTCCTCCCTACCCTTAATAAAAGAGTCATTATAAGTGTTTGTTTCTGAGTCCCAAGTTTGAGTCTTTGGTACCAAGTCCCAAATCCCAAGCCCCAAGTCTGAGTCTCTATTGAAAACATGACTTTCCCATGAGAAAAAAAGGGAGGTATGGGTGGGTTCCAAGTTACGAGTTGAGTCCAAGTCATTGTAAAAAAAAAAAAAAAAAAACCAAGTCAAGTCTGAGATAAATCATCTGTGTGTCTTAAGTCTGACTTGACAGCGAGTCCCATGACTTGAGTCCACATCCCTGCTTAATAATCATAGTGTGTCATCAAGTCAGTTCTGATTTGCAGTACCTTATTCCAGGTATTTCTAGGTAGAAAGTTATCAGAAGGTGTTTACTATTCCCTTCTTTTGGGGACACTGTGGAGTTTCCCCAAGACTGTGGAGGCTGGCTTTTTTTTTTTTTTTTTTTTGCTTGGTGTGTCTCCTTCCTCCCTCCCTCCCTCCCTCCCTCCCTCCCTCCCTCCCTTCCTTCCTTCCTTCCTTCCTTCCTTCCTTCCTTCCTTCCTTCCTTCCTAGCTGTCTTGCTGTTAGACTTTTTGATATAAATATGCCAGTTTACAGGTCTTGTTTTGGAACAATAGTTCTAAAAGTGGACTTTGGCTGCTAGGAGAGGGCATACCTAATATTGGAATTGTTGTAAAAGAAGTGGGTTCAGAAGTACGCTGCTGTTAATCTGGGGTGCCCTATATGTGTCACTGAAGGAAAGACATGCTTCACTTAGAGGTACAGTGGTGCCCCGCATGACGACGATAATCTGTTCCAGGAAAATCGCTGTTAAGCGAAATTGTCGTCATGTGAAAAAGAATTCCCCATTGGAATGCATTGAAACCCATTTAATGTGTTCCAATGGGGAAACTACCTCATCATCCAGCGAAGATCGCCCATAGGGGAAGCCATTTTCCGAGCACCGATCAGCTGTTAAAATGGCTGCCCCGAGAAGCATGGGTCTGGAAAACACAGGGCAGCTATTTTGCGGAGCCGGAAAAATCATCGTCTTGCAAACAAACGGTTCACAAAGCAAGGACCTAATTGACGTCCCTTGAAAAAAACCCATAGGAAAGTACATCATCATGCAATTTCGTCATTCTGCTGGGTCATCGTTATGTGGGGCACCACTGTACTCGTATTAAAATGGAGTCCTTCATGTCAAGCATGCCAATAAACTGTACAGTGTAAGCTAAGACAATAAAAGGAATCCAGACAGCACTTTTTTACCCTGGGAACTGCAAGAGGATTTGGATTGTATCTTATTTACATTTTAGCCCAAACTCATTGGTATTCTCCCTCATGCCCCCTACTCCAAAAGCAGCAGTGAGCACTAGAAACACAAAAGCAAATATTGAAGGGGAAATCTGATTGCAATACAATGATTACTTGTAGCCAGGCTTTGGAATAGTTACTTTTCCTGTCAACCTAGTTTAACAATAACCCTGATTTAACAGTAAGTCCTTCTTTCCAGAGAATCCTGGGACTGTAGTACTTTGTGGAGAGATTAGGGATCCCAGAGGATGCAGTTGCATATAAACTGAATTGAGAATAAACTCTATTGAACACAGTAGGACTTGTTTCTGAGAAAATGTTCATATCATTGCTTTGTAAGATGTTTTCTCTACATCTGACTGAACTACATTTCCCAGAATCCATAGCTAAGGAGCCATGACAGTTGATATCAAATGAATGGGTTTATATTGCAGACATTCTCTCAGTTCTACTTCCAGCTATATTTTTCAACAATTCATTATAGAAAATGTGAAATTATAGCCAAGGGTTTAATTAAACAGAGATTCTGTTTGTCTAGTGCTTTCAAGACATTTCAACAGTAGTCGACAATAACTCCCTGTTTAACAGGGGTTTGAGATATGTGAACATTCCTATGTGGCCTAAGAGACTGGGGATTCTGGGAGCTGTAAGAGATCTGCGCAGAAGAGATCTAATTCAGTTTCATAAGAATTTGCTCCTGGCATCATGTTCCTTGCTTTTTAAATGTTTTTGTTAATTTATGCTGAATCAAGGGGATTCTAAATCTTTTTATTGGCATAATGATTATTATTAATGATCCCAGATAGTTATTGGCTAGAATTTAATGAAGCATGACTCTTATTTAATTTTGATAGTGTAAAGATGAAAGATTTATTGAAGTGAATCTTTTAAAATGTCAATAGTCATGTGTCTGTATTTGAAGGACATACCAAGTAATTTTGTTCCATTTTGTTTTTGCCTTAATTAATAGATTTAAATATAAAGTAAACAAGGTGGACAGGATGTGTGACTGATACAGATTTTCACTTGTGAGTGCCAGATCTCCATCAGCTAATTGCAAGGCTTCTCGGCAGTATCTAAAACCCAGTTTTCATACCCAGTGCCAAAGACCTTCCTTGCTGAGGTGGAAATTGCCAAAGACTAGCTGTGTCTGGCTAGTGTCCAGCAGGTCATAGGCCAGATCTAGTTCTTGAAAACCAGCCAAAAAGCATAAAATCAGAGCTTATTTCAGGTTTGGCTAAATAAGAGAAGAGTTATTTTAGGTGATATATTTTTTTGAATGCTGGCCAGGGAATTGTAGTTAAGAAATGTACATTTTCAAGGTGTGGACTAAAGTGCATTGTTGAGATCATGTTCGCACATTAAGGACAAACTCCTATTCAAACTTACATAAGTGGATGGCACATTGAATTCGGTAGAGCTTACTTCTGAGTAGCCATGGAACAAGTTGTCCATAATACACTAAGACAAGATGAGGAATGGGCAACTTTCCAGACATTGTGGAATTGCAGCTCAGCCGCCCAGAGACCTCTGGGTAGTTTGGGCGGCATATAAATTGAATAAATAAATAAATAAATAAATAAATAAATAAATAAATAAATAAATCTCTCCAAGATGGCATTACTGATGATAAGGGATGATAGAAATTTCAGCCTCATAGTATTTGGAAGAGCCACACAGTCTCTATCCCTGCTCTAATATGTTTGAATTTGGCACTATGTATGTTGGTATGAGGTGAGATGGCTAAACAGAGTCCCCATGGCTTCTGTTTGCTAGAGCAAATAGCAAGGGAGATCTGTTCCAGTCATGGCTTGCATGTGGGCTTCTCTAAAATTGCACCAGCCAGTGTTGGGAAAAGGATGCTGGACTAGTTGGCCTTCGCAGAATTTTGAAACTCACTTTTAAAACAGTAATTTTCCATTTGACTTGCCGTTACTCTCCCTAATACCTTGTTGTTCTTAATGTTACAAAAAAGTAAATTATGACATTACTCATTATTTTGTCTATATTTTCTTCGTACATTTTCTGGTTGAAAAGATCCAAGAAAGTTAGAAAACAGTCTCACGTTTGAGGGTAAAAAGCTGTCTCAGAATCCTTCAAGAAAACACATTTAGCCCCCACAAAATATGTCAGGCTCAGAAACAAGGTGAATAAATCTTCTGGTTCTCTTTACTAGCTCACCAAAAATGTCAGGTCTGACACCTCAACAACTTCCCATGAGCCCAGATCTTTATTTTTTCTGACCTGACAAAGTAGCATACAGAAAAAAAGTAATGATGTTACTAGTTACTACTGTGGCGGGACAGGAAGAATTTTGTCAAACCCTTGTTAGCCTAAGAATTAATGTGTTGCAGGCTATGTTGTTATTAATCTTGTGTTGTATCCGTGCTCTGGCCATTGGTCTTATCCCTTATGCCTCTTGTTTTATGCTTGATATAATATATTCTAATTTCCCTCAGGCATCCAAGACAATTGTGGATTTACCTTGGGGATAATCCAGCAGGGGCTTCCTGAGCTTCCAATTATTTCTATGAATGTTGTCTGAGAATAGATCAACATGATGACTGTATAACTGAGATATTCAAGGCAGCAATATTAAAAGCACACTTTTTGAATATTTTAATTCTAATCTAGATCAATTATTCTTCTGCCCTATGTGTTTAGGAACACCTACTTAGTTTATTGTGGTCATATGACCACTGTAATTAGGGATGGCATCATACTGTTGAATGTGAACCCCTCCTGTACATGGCTGAGCATTTGGGCCATCTAGCACTTAATTTCTTTGGAAAATTTGCTATATTTAAAAGGTGCCTTTTTTCCTTCACCAAAGGAAGTGAGATGTCAAAAAGGTGAAGGTGATAAATTTTGCCTGGTTTCAAACTACTAGAGTTGCTCAGATATTTAAATATATATCTATTCCAAAGTTCTTATAAAATGTCATGGGGTGTAATCGCCTGAACTTTACTCAGTAGCCAGACTTATTGAAACCAAGGGGCTGTACTCCCAATTAAGTGAATGTTGGGTTGCAGTTTGCAGTCAATTGGTTGACTGACTGAACTGAAAGGGTGATCACAAATGGTTCTCCTTTGTCCTGGAAAGAGGTGACTAGTGGGGTCCCCCAGGGTTCTGTTCTGGGTCCTGTGTTATTCAACATCTTTATCAATGACTTGGATGAAGTGATAGAGAGTATGTTGATTAAATATGCAGATGATACCAAATTGTTTGGGGTTGGTAATTCCCCAGAGGACAGGATTAAAATTCAAAATGTCTTTGACAGATTAGAGTCCTGGGCCAAAACTAACAAAATGAATTTCAACAGGGAGAAATGTAAGGTCCTCCACCGAGGCAGAAAAAAATGAACTGCGAAGATATAGGATGGAAGACACCTGGCTAGACAACAGTACCTGTGAAAGGGATCTAGGAGTCTTGGTAGACCACAAACTGAACATGAGTCAGCAGTGTGATGCGGCTGCCAAGAAAGCCAATGCAATTCTTGGTTGCATCAATAGGAGTATAGTGTCTAGATCAAGGGAAGAGATAGCACCACTCTATTCTGCTTTGGTCAGACCTCACCTGGAGTACTGCATCCAGTTCTGGGCACCTCAGTTCAAAAAAGGATGTTGACAACCTGGAACGTGTCCAGAGGAGGAGGACCAAAATGGTCAAAGGTCTGGAAGCTATGTCCTATGAGGAGCAGCTTCGGGAGTTGGGAATGTTTAGTCTTACAAAAAGAAGGTTGAGAGGGGACATAATAGCCATGTTTAAATATTTGAAATGATGTCATCTTGAGGAGGGGATGGGTTTGTTTTCCAGGGCTCCAGAGACTAGGACACGGAGCAATAGTTTCAAACTACAGGAAAAGAGATTCCATCTGAACATTAGGAAGAACTTCCTGATGATCAGAGCTGTCCGGCAGTGAAATAGGCTGCCTCGAAGGGTGGTGGAGTCTCCTCCTTTGGAGGTTTTTAAGCAGAGGATGGACGGCCATCTGTTGGGAGTACTTTGATGTATGTTCCCGCATAGTAGGGGGTTGGACTGGATGGCCTCAGTGGTCTCTTCCAACTCTATGACTCTATGAATCTGTGACTCTATTCAATACTTGAATGCAGGAAAAGGACCACCCATAATATTTTCATGGCTCCAGTGCCCCTGGGATGGGCAGAGGTTTGGCTTCTGGGATCTACTTTTATTTCCACTACAGCTGCAAGATCTAGCACCAAGAGCCAGGGGCAAATCATGCTCATGAAGATGGCCAAAGGATTGTGGAACAAAGTCTCTTAGTGCAGATGCTCAGTCCAGGAATTTGTTGTGCATACCAGAACTGGAGAATGCACACAAATGAGCTCTGTTTCTCCTCCAAACTTACTTGATTTTAGTAGTCTAATTTAGGGAATTTTTTTCATTTCATTTTTTAAAATTATGCTATTCTTAAATTAGAGGTTGGAAATCATCACCACCATCAACATCATCTTAGAACTGCAGAGCTGGAAGGGATCCTGTTGATCCTCAAGTCCAGCCCCCATCAAGGAGCCACAGTGGGGAACTGAACTCACAACCTCTGGCTCTGCAGCCAGAGACCCAAGCCACTGAGCTATCCAGTAGTTCTTTCATGTGTGGCTCTTCAGGTATTCTCAGGTTGCAATTCTAATTAGCCTTCATCATTGGCTATGGTGATTAGCCGTAGTCCAATAATGACTTGAAGGCATTCCCTGCCCCAGACTAAACCAACCAAAAATCAGAAACCCTTGCTGATCTAATCCAAATGACAAGGTCTACCAGTAGACCCACTCCCTTGTGTTTTCTGCCTGCCTTGAGAAAAGCAATGCTCCTTAAGGAAACATGTATATATAGGCCTCTCCCAAAACTCCTACCCTCGTGTCTGAAGCTTTGCCCACCAAGTAAACCCAAAGAGCATGGTGCAGTTTATTTATAATGGATATGCTTCAGCCACACTGAACAATTTTAAGAACCATTGGTCTCAATGGCAGAGCTAAACATGTACTTAAATCTGTCCATTTGGAATCAATGGAATTTAAAGGGCTTTATCTTGGCAGGACTGTAGTCATGATTTGTGAACCCCCTTTCTGTTATATACAGCACCCAAGATAGCTTACAAATATAAAGATAAATGAGTAACGCATAATAATCACCACTGTAACTCAATGTCAAATCAGTGCTGTTCACCATGATGGTGTTGCAAGGATGCAAGTCCAAGGATTTGTTTTCAGACACAAAACTGTAAATCTTGAGGAATTCGGTGCCCAGATGTAATCGTGTTACTCTGTTACCTAGATGCTCTCTTGAAAGGTGCTATAAAATCATTGCTTTTCTGAATGTGTATTCTGTGCCCACTGCATTTAGTGGCATTACAAACCTAATCTTCTGCCTTTTCCCCCTTTTACAAGAAGGTGTTTAATACTGCCTTTGCACGCATGAGAATGGATAGCAAGAAATACAACTTTAGAACCAGGTCCCTCAAGCTCCAGTTTGTGCTATAGCATGTTTTTTCCACAGAGAGGCATTCCTGGATCTTTGTTTCCTTGTCTGCCATTTACCTGTGTAGGAAGGAAGAGATGGGGGGGGGGAAATGTGTGAGGAATTAATTTCTCTCTGAAAATATGGCATTGTAGACCTCTGATGAATAATATATGAATGCAGAGCCTTTTTTAAAAGCCCCTCATAATGAAAATTAGTGTTTAAACAGAATAACTTTTATAATCTCTGTCCTACTGTGAAAGTCAGCTTTGCAGTGACAGAGGTACCAACTGCTTTATGTGCAGAAAGACAGTGTCCACACATGTTTCTACTTAGATCGCCATCCTGTCCCTTTGAGAGCTGTCCTGTTCCTTTCTGGCACAACAATAGGAGCTTCTTTAATTATTTAATTGGGGGGGTGGGTTTACAATGCAACATGTTCCATTGTGTAGCCTGTGCAGATGGCTAACTTGCACCCAAACAGAGCCACAGGCAGCATTATCTGAAGGGACAACCCTGTGATATATTAGGTGGATTGTAACCTTAAAAGGAAGGATGGAGAACCTTCCTCCTTTATTTTTGCCTTATTTTAGAAAACATTTCTCTATCTGATGAAGTGCAGTACTAATACCGTGCTAGGTTGATCCATTGCTGTTTTGATATGACAGTTTATTTGACAAAAAAGGGAAAGTCACTGCTGAGCAAGAAAAGTTGGAGAAGGGGGCTATGTTGACTCCATGGGCTCTGTCCCCACAAGGCCAGCATAGCCCAAGATACCTTCCATCTCCCCAACCTTCACCCTAATATTTTCCTCTCAGGTCGCTGCTGTCTTTGGCTGTTTTGTTGCTACCTCCTTACTCATGAGTAACTGGGTACACAAAAGTAAACTGGATAAACTTACACATAAGTAAACTGGGCAAACCTTGCTCACACATAAACCAGAATATATCTTGCTTGTGAGTAAAATTGCAATCCAAAGCAATGTTTAGACCCTTCTCACAGGTGGACAAACATCCCCAGTGTGAACAGAAGGTTCATTCAACTCAGAAGTAAAATAGATTGTGCTAAAGATAAGAACCTTTTAAGCATGAACCAGACTGCTTCAAATTCCCCTGTCTAAGCAGGCCCTTAGTATATAGCAGCTTCCTACATTCTATGGCCAAAATCTTGTTCTTTAACTCAGTAAATCACAATAAATAAATAACAGAGATTTGTTGAGTGAAATTTATTGATTCAAATGGGCCTACTCTAACTGCAACTTACTTTAGCCTAATAAGTCATGGTTCGAGCACACCCATTTAATCAAAAGAAACAGAGTAGTTGAATCACCAAATTCCCATAGATTCTGTGGACCTATTCTAACTGTGTACAGTCTTGGGTAGGGATCCAATGCAAACAAACACATGGAAAGAACCACAGATACCCCCTTTATAAAAACCAAGAAAAGCAAGTACAAAAATAAAGGGGGAAATACAATCAGCAACTCTCACACAAACTCAGACTACCAGAATATGGGGAGATTTCTCTCACCTACCCATTTGATGCCTCCTCTTCTCTTTCTTGGGACGTGGTGGTGCTGTGGGCTAACCGCAGAAGCCTGTGCTGCAGGGTCAGAAGACCAGCAGTCGTAAGATCAAAACCATGTGATGGAGTGAGTGCCCATCGCTTGTCCCATCTCCTGCCAACCTAGCGGTTAGAAAGTATGCAAATACGAATAGATAAATAGGGACCACCTCGATGGGAAGGTAACAGCGTTCCGTGTCTAAGTCGCACTGGCCATGTGACCACGGAAGATTGTCTTTGGACAAAATATTGCATTGTTAAACAATTAGCCATGTATCTTTTAACCACAATTCCTGGGACAAGGTCCCATGGCATCCTGTGGAGCTTTCTATACATCTCTCCAGGTATGTATGTATAGGATGCACTGTGAAATAACTGAAAACAAACCCAGAAAGATAGAGACAACACTGGAAACATTGCATGGTGCAGTGGGACACTTATCTGAGGGAGTGAAGCAGCAGCACAGGAACAACATGGAGGTAAGAGAGCTAGTGCGCTTCCTGCCAGTTCAATGGCTCTCAATCCCATAATTCATCTGGGGCGGGGGGAGGATTGCTTCCAAAAATCCCATCTCTAGTATCACTCTAGGTTGAAAGAAGGTAAGAGCAAGTGAAGAACAGTCTAGGAAACCTGAAGAGGTTCCCCTCTATCTACTCCTCCCAATGCAAAGATATGCATCTTCTTCAGTGTAAGCTGAGTTACACTCAGTCAAGGAAAATGTTGTACTAGTGTCAATGGAGGAGTGTGAGTTTCACTCCCACAATGAAGCCCAAGACTAATTTTGCACACTCCAACTGCTAAGGTGCTGAGGATGATCTCTGAGTGAAGTCCCTATCTATTCTGTTGAAGTCCCCTTGTGGCATTTGGCTTAGCTGCTATGAGAAGTGAGAGGCATGTATCTCAACGCAGATGCATGTCTACAGCAAATCTGAGCAGGTTGCCCCTAGAGAGCAAATGCACCCCAAGCGTGCTTCCATATCAAGAAAGGCATATATCTTTCTTTCCTCACTTCCTCAATTTCTGTCTCCAAGTTCAAACACCTTCCAACTGTTTCCTTGTCCCCAGTTTCCCTCAACAGCTAATGGATGACACTTCCCTCTAACCCTGCCAGGTATGTCACTTTTCAACAGCTTCAGCTAGCCATCAGGAAGATACATGCTTTCAGCTTCAATTGATGAAACATCATTTCTGGAATACTAGCAACCAATATAACAGGATATTCTTTCGGCATCCCAAAGAGTATACACACAAGTATATCTGGAGTCATTACATGGCTCTGTGGTGTCAGTACTGGCTCCTTGGAAACCATTTTGTTGATGCTGCTGCTGCTGTTTTTTGTTTTTGAGATATGGTACCATCATTAGCTGTTGCCCATGGTTACCCATATCTTCAAACAGAGATTTGCTTGTTTCTGAAAAGACAATTCTGAATTTTCCTGAAATGATTTGCCATCAGGCCCCAGTAGCTATGGCAGAAGAAAGATTGCTTGCTTGTTTTTGTTTTTTTGACCAGGCACCACATATATTTCTTAATACATAGTTGACATTTTGTTTTAGTGCTGTGTTCCTTTATGTGTTTAGTCCCAGTGAATTCACTAAGTTTACTGAGAATTAAGTCCCTCTGTGCTAGATGGGGCTTATTCCCAGGCAAATAGGCAAATTATTTCCATTGCCATTACTCAAGGCTGTGAGAACTATCAAAGCATATTCTTCTAATCATGACAAAATATCTTTTCATTCCTACCTGCAGATAAATTTTGTGGACTTATTTTAATGATCTCTATTTTCCTTCCTTCCTTCCTTCCTTCCTTCCTTCCTTCCTTCCTTCCTTCCTTCCTTCCTTCCTTCCTTCCTTCCTTCCTTCCTTCCTTCCTATATACTATAAAAAATTTTAAGGGACCTTTGAGGGCTGAAAGACAGTGGCTGGAATTCTTTTGATCTTTCTGTAAGGGTTATCTAACTTGCCCCCATCTAACTGATGAAATGCAATGGCACATTTTGGTTGCACACCAGGCACGTAACTAGGCATGTGATCAAGCTGCACCTTGCCATCTCATCCATTAGTCATGACAAGTTGTGCCAAACATACACGAACACCAATAGGATTCTGCTTAGTACAAAGAAAGGGTGCTGTCTTTATGCCAATCTGTCTTCATCATCAAGACAATAACAAAATAGTTACAAGATAACTAAATTGCACATGTTCCAGTTTCAGTGCACTGTTAACAAGTGCCTCTGCATAGGTACATCCAGCTATGTCTGAAGCCATTTCTCCAAAGTGTTAGCCCCACATGTTTTAGTATCTGGGTGAATTTGAGAACCTTATACCTGGCAACAATAACCTAGAAAGCTGTAGCTTTCCAAATATATCAGACTACAATTCCCATCCTAACTGCTGGCCATGCTCATGGAAGGGGTTGATGGGAGTGGTGGTCCAATAACATCTGGAGACTGACCAACTTTAACCGACTCAACACAGCTGCTACCCTTGCTCTCTACTGGAGTGTAGAGAGTGTCGCACAGATATTGCAGCAGGGAAGACTGAGCTGTGAGGAATCACAATCCATTTAAAATCAAGAACTAGACCTTTTTAAGGGCATCTTATGTGGCTAATGTAGAGAGGTTATCTGTATACAACAATCTCTTCCTTTTCTCACATGCTTAGTGTGACAAAAGAGCACTGGAAGGGAGACTGAACAGCCAGCCAAATCCAAATTTTATGATAACATAACCATACAGTCCTTTCAAGAAAAATGCACCTCGCTTTCTTTCTCATGATCCTATCTAGCCAGTTCAGTTGTCATGTTTTTTTTGTTTATTTTTATGGAACATATTCCATCTTTTTAATGCTCATTTCTCCAAAATGTGTGCATATTTGTTCACATGTGTAAAATTTTGCCAATTGATTGAATGCATCTCTCTCCCCTAAATCATGTTCAAGCAGGTTTTGTGCACATTTCAAATATACATGTTTTTCTATGTCAGCTTCTCCCATTTAACCAATGGAAGGGCATGTATTTATCCAGCAATCAACATGCAGATTCTAGAGCACATATTGCATTTGGCAGATATAGATGGTCTGGTGAGAACAGCCCAGGTGTATTCCAGAAAAAAAGGTGGCTGGAGCTCAGGGTGATGGGCAGAGCCAAATGAAAAACATAAATACACAGGCATTCATGCACACAAAGAAACATACACAGAGAGATGCAAATGAGGCTTCATTCTGCCACCCTCTACTCTAACCCATCTATTTGCTTTGTGACTTATCTGAGCAGCAGAAAAAAATCCCTTGCCCTCAAATTAATGGCGTTCCTACCTGCTGCTATCTTTTGTGACTGGTTCCAAAGCTTTAGCAGAAGATGTACTCACATTCATAGTCGTTTTAGAAGAGGCAACCATGTTAGTCTGTGCGAGAGTATCAGGCAAAATAAGAGAAAAATAAAAAAATAAAGAGGGCAGAAACATTGTGGCACCTTAAAGACTAGCTGCAATATTTTAATGTGAGCTTTCATGGATAAAATCCACTTCCTCAGACAACTCACATTCATGTTTTTATTTTCTTCTGCTCAATACAAACATGCAAAGTCTGAGACTGGGAGTTCACCAGGAGGGAGACCCAAGGGAGAGGCCCTGACCCAACCTCTGGAAGGGAAACAAGCTGCTTGGAGTAGCCTGAGTTTCGAGTGAGGCGAGACCTCATTTTATTTTAACGGACTAGTTTGTGTTGAAGCAAATCCAAACTCTTCTTACTCTCCTCTTCCAACTTCTTCTGGTCCACACAGCAGGCCTTCACTTTAAAAATACTGCATTATATTTTGTGTATAAAGTCTCATGCACTTTCGAGTTACCATTGGTTTGAACATGATCGGCCTGTGTTCCACATGGTTGGTCCTGGTGTGTGGCTAAGTTGTCTCTAAGCAAAGAACAAAGGAGGAGGATGAGACACGTTGATTTTATAAGGGAGTCCCCATGATCAGTCACTTGGAAGTTCTAAAAATTTGAGCAGAGTTTAATTAAATGAGACACCCATAATTAAGTTATATCTGTGTATGCATAAATTATGCCTGATAAAAGCTTGAGTGGTAGCATGTTCTGATTGAAAATGAGCAAAAGCAGAGGTGGTTTGACTAGCAAGGATCAATAGTCAGGGAGCTATTTTTATCTTAAATGATTTTTAAAAAAAACGCCTAATAAGTTTAAAAGGAAGGCAGTAAAGGCAAATGTTGGATTAAATTATTTTAAGAGACTGAAGGAAAGACACACATATCATATAAAGAGCAGCCCACTGCTAGGAACAGCAACTGTGTTTTTCAAAATGTGCTTGGGCAGTAGCTTCAGCATTTCAGTTGGGCTTAGATGAAATCCCACTCTGTTCAGGTATTACGAAGTCAGTTGGGTTAGGCTGAATTTTCAGTGCTGGACATAAAGGCACTCTGTATTCAAAGCCATTCAAATATTTGTTACTACTAGTTTTTCCCCTTAGTGTCTTCTTTCTTCTTTCTTTGTGATTAGTCATGCACAAGAGGGGCCTACAACATGTGGAAGTATGTAATGCTCCTGTCCAAGGTTTCAGACAGCAAGGCTGAATATTCCATTCCATTTCTTCTCCATCCTCCAAATTTCTAGGACACTCCATTCCACTTCTTTCCAGTCTCCCAGTTTTACAACTCACTTTCCAAGGGGGATCTCAGTCTTCTGTGCTCACTGAGCGTGCTCAGTCCTTATGGGCTATTTTATGATGGCTTCCTCATAAGTACAGCAGAGGTCCCCCCCCCCAATATTATTCCTTCCAACCCTGTTGAAAGTAGATGGTATAATTCGGGCTATGTGAAAATTGACACACAGGAAGTCAGTTTGCTTTTAATAGGTGTTATGGATGGGTGACTTATAGACCAGAAAAAAACACAAAATGGCAGTTTTTATTCTATTTTTGTTCCATTTTGTTTTTTTCTGGTCTGTAAGTCGATTTGCCGGCTGCAAGTTGAATCTAAATTTTGCGGCCAGAGAAGTTTGTAACTTGAAAAGTCTGTAAGTCGAGCCATCTGTAAGTCGAGGGTCCACTGTACTCTACAAAAGCAACAAAACACAATCTACAAAACGATCTAGATCCATAACTCTATCAATTAAAACCTTCAATTAAAAAACTTCAATTAAATTTAAAAAACTTCCGGAACAGGAAGGTTTTATCCTGGCGCCAAAATGTCAGTAACATTGGTCCCAGACGGATGTTGTTTGGGATGTCATAATAGGGCACATATTATTTGGTCTGTCCAGTCACTCTCCTTTTTGGAATGGATTGTAAAGGCCAGTCTAGACTGGCTATTTTGGATGTGGGGTGGATTGGACAACAAAGGTTCTGCAGAGGTTGGGGAGGGAGCAAAGTGCCACTTGCAGTGCTCCTCCTGTCCAAACAGTACATGATTCTTTGTAGCTGAATCAGCTGTTAGTTAAGTGCTTCCCTTCATTGTCTTTGAAGGGTCAGGGGAACTGAATTTTTTTTTACATTGCTGCTCTTTCCCTCCATTAGTGTCATTCTGTTTTCTCTCTTCCCCCTCCCTGCCTCCCTTCCCTTGTTCTCCCACCGCTTTCTTTCTCCCTCTCCCTCCAAATCTGCAGACATGATGGCAGTTGGAAGCTGAGGCTGCTACGTCCCAGTTAAACAATGAGTGTGCCAAAAAGAATGCATACCCTACTGCTGAGCTAGAAAGTTGCACAACAGCTCTTAAAGGGGAAGGATGGCTCAATCTAAGTCAGGGGTTTTAAACTCAATTTACCTGGGGGCCACTAGAGGCAGAGACTGGGTGAGGCTGGGCCGCATCAGATTTTCCGCCAAGCTGAGCAAGAGCCCAAGGAAGCCGCCCAGGAGTTTCCTTAGCCGACAGACAAGTGGGCTGGCTGGCAGGCTGCAGTTCTGGATAGAGGGTGCAAGAGGTGCTGTCTTGGGAGAGAGCCAGCGAGTGAGGCAAGGCTTTTTTTTACTCTTGACAGCAGAGGATGTGCGGGCGCTTTGGGGGGCAGGCAAGGCGAGGGCCACAAACTATCATCTGGGGGGCCGCAAATGGCCCCTGGGCCGCATGTTTGAGACCCCTGATCTAAGTAGAAACACATGTCTTTTCTCCCCAGCCCAAACCATGCAATCAGTGTTCCATATATTATATCTATATGCCAGTAAAGATGCCCTCTCAGATATATTACTATTCTTTCCTCTTAAATGACCTGATTCTTAAGTGTGTGAGAGAGTGTTAATGCAGGGGGTCACATAATGCTTCCTTATGGCTTGCTTCCACTGGTTTTAAGTCTCCCATCCTTCCTTGTTCAGTTCAACCCTTTCCTTTTTCCTTCCCTTCCCTACAAAATTGTTATTTCTCCAAGTCTATTTTCCTGCAGTGCTTTTTTCTATTCATTGTTTACATTCTTAGGCTTTGCTGGTGCCTCCCTTAATATACTAAGCAACCAATTCAGTTCAATTCTTTTCTTATGCCTTTCCATCTCCCCAAAAATCAATTTTTCTCTTTCCTGTAGTGTGCAAATCTTTCTGTTAATGCCTTCCTGTTGTTTCTCTTTCTCAGATTTCTTGTGTCTTTCTTCCTTAATACATTAGGAAGCTGCCCTATTCCAATAGGAACAAGACATATAAACTTCAGAATATTTTATTTTCAATCCAGCTATTGTTCCTTGTCCTTTATTGTGTTTGTATGCACATATGATGTTTATCCTGCAGTTTTATTTTATTAAATCTTTCTAATCCTTTTCAGTTCAGATTTCATCTTGGTCCTTCCAAATCAATTTAAGAATCACTTCTCATTGCTTCCAGTATCTCTTTTTATATCTCTATGCAGAGGTTGTATTGTTAATAAGTCAAATTCTCCCTCCTTTCCATATTTTATTTTAAAAATCTGTTTATTCTTCTAAACTGTGTGTATGAATTGTACCATTTAATTTTTTTTGGCAATTAAATATTCTGCCATATGTGATAGATCGTTGTGCCCTATGTTGATTAGTTTCATACACATTGTGAAGGAGCAGCAGGAACTGCTGTTTCTGCCCCCCCCCCACTCCATTAGAAAGTGTTGCCAGGTGGTCAGCTGTGGTGGGACCCATTGTCCATGTCAGTAGGAGGTTCTATGACAGTAGACCAGTAATTCAGGAATACTGCAGAGGTAGCAGTGCAGATCTGGAGGCAAGAGCACAGTCTTGTGGAAAGCGTTTTAAGCAGGCAGCTGCTTTGAACCACCCAACCTGAACCCTGTAACTGGTCAAAGAGGAAGCAGTTTCTGGAAACGTGGTGGGGAGACTCTGAACTACAATGCAGGCCACAGCAGCCAGAAAGGCCCACCTTCTTTGGAGGCGAAGGAACACTCTGGGAAGATAGGAGAAGCTACCATCCACTCTGGGCCTTTGCATTCCCCTCTCCCATCTGGAGCCTTAGGTCTGAAGGAATGAAGAGGGAATGTCAGATACCCACATTCCACCCACATGCTCCTGACCTGGGGGGCCATCCTTAGACAGCCTAAAATGCCTAGTCTTCCCTAGCCTGTCTCATTGCTAGTGTCTCTTCCACCAATTTTCATTCTGACTCTGTGCCTGCTGTGCCATTTCCTAGCCACAGCAATAGCCTCCATCTGGAATGAGATTCTGCCTATGCTTATGCTGGTATATGATCACAATGGTATCTGCTTTTTGCTGCATTGGTGTTTTTTCTACACTTACAACATGCTCAGTTCTGTTCTGGGATCCTGTCCACATCTGTGCTTTGATGCTGCAAGATGACAGCACATAAACTGATATTTGCTTTGGGAGGACCATGTCCCACCTGGTGCCAATGGGGCTTTCTGACAATATAGTCAGCATCTTCCGATGGGCATTTTCGTTAGGTGCAGAGCAGGGGAGGAAAGTGTTAAATCCCTCTATTTGTTCCCTTGTGATCCTGATAATTATTGGCCATGACAAAAATCTAGCCTTGCTATACTAAAATTCTTCTATTCAAAGGGAGGTCAGTACATTTCAACTGCACTAAGATTGTTTCAGGCCAAATCCCTTAGTCAGCTCTTGTATGGGGCACAATTGGGCCCCTGTTCTTCGTTTATGTTAGAAGTAGTTTAAATTCATGAGGGCTATCTTACAAGTTCCAAGAGGGGTGTCCAATGCAGCCCTTAGGCTTGAAGTGTGCTCCGAGAAGGTTGAATCCAGAGCTTGGTTGGCTATTTTTAACTTTTGGCTAAAACTAACCTTTCAACTAATTGGACTGACTTCACTGGTATTACAGGATAACCATCAGTCACCTTGGAAGAGAGCAATATACCATAAAATCAACAGATACGACTATTCAGTAGAGAGTATCCAACAAATGGGATACGTTAAGGCCAAGAGTAATCTTAGGCAGCGTATTATTGAGACAGAAAGGCAGCAGGACCTTGGTATTATCAGAAATAGGTTTATGCTTGACAACTCACTACTCCCACCCAAACTGGCTAAATATCTCTACTTACCCTTAACACTTAAGCAACACAAAGCTCTTACTCTGGCCCCCTTCATTGCACTTCCGTCAGCAGTCCAGGAAGGGAAGTATAACAACAGCCCTTACACTCAGCGTATATGCCCCTGTAACTCTGGTGAGATCAAAACCATCTCCCATGTGTTATGTCTTTGTGCTTTTTATTCTAGCATTCGAGAAGTCCTTGTTAACCCTTACATAAGGGCATTTCCTGGACGATCAGAGGCACATTACACATTGCTTTTGCTGACAGGGTGATGCCAAACCAAAATTCAGATATGCTGACAAAAGTAGATAAATTCTGTGCTGCTGCAATCAAAATCTGTGAAGGAAAAGTTCCACCTAAAGCGCAGCTATAGTATCTGTAAATTGGTGTATACCAATTTGGTGTAATGATCACACAGGCTCAATGAGCTTCAAAGTAACAATTCTGTCATTCTATGCACGCTGCAATAACCCGTAGATAAGGCCTACGATAGGGAGGCAGGAGATATTTAGTAAGATGTATGAATGTAGTTATACACACACACACACACACACACACACACACACACACACACACACATATATATATACATACACACACACACACACACACACACATATATATACACATACACACACACACACACACACACACACACACACACACACATATATATATATATGTTTTTAGTGTTTTAGACTGATTTTATGTCTCCTAATTTAAATAATGTTCCTTACTTTTGCTGGTCAATGACCGTAATAAAACATTTATTATTATTATTATTATTATTATTATTATTATTATTATTATTATTATTATTATTATTATTATTATTATTATTATTATTATTATTATTATTATTATTATTATTATTATTATTATTATTGGCCATGCACTCCTGATGTTATTCCCATTAAAAGAACAATAACAAATGGCCTGTCAAATGCAAAGACTCATTTGGCCCTTGGCTTGTTGAAATTATTCTTCTTCCTTCCATCATTTTCTTCAGAGGCACCAGCCCCTCTCTTTTAAAAATGGCTCCTAATTAGCTGCTTGACAAAACCACTGTAGCTACTCTTTGTCAGCTACATTTTGGAGCCCAAGTTGAAAACAGCATATCTCTGTTTGAATGAGCTAAGCCTCCTGAGGCAGCTTTAATGGTAGAGAAGGATGCATTCCTAGGCTTTTCTAGCATGGACAAAATCCCAAAATGGAACAAAAATGGCCTGTTACGGGATTAATCGGTTTTCAATGCACTGTAGGTCAATGGAGACTTGACTTACAGAATTTTTGCCTTGAGAACCGCCTTCCAATACGGATTAAGTTCTCAAGTCAAGACCCCACTGTATGTGCAATAACATATATTTAATTTTTTTATCAACAATTTCTGGCATTATATCCAACAAAAACATTTCTGGTTTAAAAGTTATTTCTTGATGTATAATTTCTTGTGAAATAGCTTTTATCTAGCTCCAAAAACTCCACATATGATAAAAAAGTTTCTGGTTGCTGAGAACACTTCCAACATAAATTGCTCGCCCCTGATACCATTTTCTAATTTTACAGGTGTATAATACCATCTATGAAACATCTTTAAGACATTTTCTCTCAAATGTACTGGTTTGAGCCATCTAGAATTCTCATTCCACATTTGAGTCCATTCATCTATGTCTATATTGTAACTGAAGTTTTTGTGCCCATTTAATCATCACTGGACCTGGGCATTGTAAGCAGCCCCTTATCTCCAAAGAGATTTACGGGGGTGCCGGAGACTGGGATGAGTCCGAAGTCCAGACAAACCTCTGACTGCTGGGTAGAGCCCTTAGGTCTCAGCAAGGTCTTGTCTAACACTTCTTCCTCAAAAGCCAATCTCCTTTATTAAGAAAGCAACACACACAGACAAATCCATGAGTTATACTCAGAATAATCTGCCTCTAAATCTTTGGTAGCAAACACACATGGCCAATTAGACATTCAGCTAGTCTGTACAAGAACCAATGCATGCAGATCAAATCATTACTGCTTTATTGAAAATAATTGCTTTAGAAAAGGTTTCAGTTGATGGTAAAATAGTTCAGTAGGTACATTTTCATATCAAGACAAACGGAACACCCCCCTTCCCACTCCAGCTATAAAAATAAAGAAATGGAATTATGCTAACTAATAAAAAGCATAACACAGTCCATCTCACGTGTCTTGGGTCTTCACAGGCTGACGCTAGATGAAATCTGGTTAACTTCCATCAGTCCATGGTAGGAAAAATAGTCCATAGCAAAGTTATAATCCATTATGGGAAAAAGCACGTGTCTGACCTTTCTCAGTCCAACTCCATCTTTTTCCAAACTCTTACCAACTTCCTTCTTCTTCCCAGAATTCTTCATAAGGAACACCCCCTCCTGGGTCTTGTTGTCCCACCTAACTTTCTCATGAGAGCTTGAGAGTTGTTATCATGTTTTGTGGCAGAATTATTTTGACTACGAAAGTCTCTGCTCTCTACCCATCTTAGCAACGAGATAACCATAGAGCGAAGCTTCTCTGAAACAGCATGAAAAACTTTCCTACTACAGAGCAGACTTTAAATCAAGATGGATGCTGTCAAGACAATATTAAATGACTACAAAACCCATTCTAGCATCTCATAAAAACACAAATCATCACATGCCCCCCCTGATTATCATTAAAATTCAGAGCAGTTAATCTGATCTAATTTTAAGAAATCAAGCAAAAGTAACTAAAAAGTAATTCAAAGTAACTAACTGGTTATAACAATACTGAAACATAACACACTGTTGAATACATTGTTTCAACGTTCAGGTTCATAAGAATCTTCACAGTACATTCTAGAAAGACCATCTGCCACAATATTCAATTTTCCAGGAATGTGTTGAACTTCAAAATCAAAGTCTTGCAATGCTAGACTCCATCTCAACAATTTTTGGTTGTGAGATTTCATCTTCTGCAACCAAACTAAAGCTCTGTGATCTGTTTGGAGTGTAAACTTACGCCCCCATAAGTAAGGTCTAAGTAAATTTAGAGACCAAAATATAGAAAGAGCCTCTTTTTCAGGTACTGCGTAATTTCTCTCTCTTTCCAAGAGTTTTCTAGAGAAGTATGAGATAGGGTAAAGGTTCCCATCTTCTCCTTGCTGTAACAATACTGCTCCAAGGCCTAATTCAGAGGCATCTGTTTGTAAAATGAATGGTTTGTCAAAATCAGGGGATTTCAGTACAGGTGCATCCATAATCTTAGCTTTTAAAGCATCAAAGGCACCTTGACACTCTGGTGTCCACTTTACCTTGACAGGCTGTCTCTTCTTAGTGAGCTCTGTCAGAGGTGAAGCCAAATGACTGAAATCAGGAATGAATTTTCTGTAGTAGCCAACTAGGCCCAAAAACGAGCTTACCTGTTTCTTAGTTTTTGGAATAGGCCAATCATTAATAGATTGCACTTTGGCTTGCAGAGTCTGAATTTCTCCTTGCCCAATCAAATGACCTAAATACATGACTTTTCCTTGCATCCATTGACATTTGCTAGCTTTGACTGTCAGTCCTGCTTGCTGAAGTCTGGACAAAACAGTTTCAATGTGAGACATGTGAGATTCAAAATCAGAACTGAAAATAGCAACATCATCAAGATAAGCACTTGCAAAAGGTAAACCTTGTAAAAGTTTGTCTATCATCCTTTGAAATGAAGCACCAGCATTCTTCAAACCAAATGGCAATTGTCGGAAACGAAAAGTTCCCACGTGCGTAATGAAAGCGGTCTTATCTCGTGAATCTTCGGCCAAATCGAGCTGCCAATAAGCATTCTTTAGATCGAGAATGCTGATAAACTTAGCCTTTGAAAGATATTCAATTAAATCATCCATTCTAGGCAATGGGTATGGATCTGGAACAGTAACACTGTTTAACTTTCTGTAGTCAACACAAAATCTTACTTCCTCGAGAATTTCACCCAGAGCGTTACGTTTTGGCACCAGTACCACCGGAGAAGCCCAAGGGGAGAATGACTGTTCAATCACCCCCAAAGATAACATCTTTTGTATCTCTTGTTCAATCTGGATAGCATGATTACCAATTGCTCTATATGGGCTAGACCGTATGGGCTGGGCATTGTTCTCAGTAGTTATCACATGACTGATCAAATTGGTGTAACCTGGTTTATCTGAAAACACATCTTGGTATTGTTCTAAAATTTGAAACAACCTTTCTTTCTGATCAACGGTACCTGTTAAAACAAGATTATCAGACCATGTACCTGCATCTTGCAATTCAGACAACATATCAATAGGTTCATTTGCAGCATGAAAATATTCAGCATGACATTGAAAAACCATTGCAGATCTATCTTTGTACAGTTTCAAACTATTGACATGGTAAAGAACAGGTTTCTTATTAGAATCCAACATTTTGACAAGATAATTGACATTTCCCAATTTTTGAACAATTTCACCTGGACCTTCCCAGACAACTTCTAACTTAGAAGGTCTGAGTGGGTTCAGAACAAGTACCAAATCACCCACAGAAAATTCCCTGTGTCTGGATCTCTTGTCGTGGAAGAACTTCTGACTTGCTTGAGCGTCCAACAAATTGTCTCTGGCCAACTCCTGGACAGCCAAGAGTTTCTCTTGAAGTTTTCTGTCAAAATCAGCAACTGGCACAGTACTACTTTTAACCACACCTTCCCAATCAGATTTCAGGAAGTCCAATGGTCCTTGTAGATTTCTTCCAAACACCACCTCACTTGGAGAAAAGCCACCTAGTGACGAATGAGCTGAGCTACGGTAAGCAAACAAAGCAAAAGGCAAAAGTTCATCCCAAATGTTTCCATATTCTTGGGTCAAAGTTTTAATCATCCTAAGCAAAGTTTGTTGATCTCTTTCCACCATACCATGAGATTGAGGATGATGGGCCGTACTAAAACTGATGGTTATTCCACTTATCTTGCATATCTTGCGCATAAGTTCACTTGTAAAGGCTCCTGCTTGATCACAAATTATTTTGGATGGTACTCCAATACGTGAGCACAAGTCCACGATGATTCTAGCTATGGTGGTAGCTGTAAGGTTGCTAATAGCATAGGCTTCAATCCATCTACTAGCAGAACAGATGAAAGAAATGATGTATTTCTTCTTAGATTTAGTAGGAACAAAAGGTCCTAGCACATCCATTTGCAAACACTGGAACACTTGGTCAGGAATCTCCATAATCTGCGTTTCGGCCTTTACCTTGTCAGTTTGATGGCCTGTGCGTTGGCAATAGTCACAAGAACTGACATAGTCCTTTACAGTTTTTGAAATACCAGGCCAGTAAAAATGTTGAGAAATCCTCTTTAGGGTTTTTTGTATTCCCTGGTGCCCACTACTCGGATGGTCATGAGCCATTTCTAGTATTCTCAGTCTATATTCAGTAGGCACGACTAACTGTTGAATAGGTTGGGCATCCAAGTTGGATTTGGGGAAATATTCTCTGTACAAAAGTCCATTTTCACCCCATAAAAAGCTAACTTGCTGATGCACAGGACGTTCAGCATAGTTGTCTGCTTGTGACCTCAAAGAAGCTAAAGTGGGATCATTAAGTTGCTTCATTCTAAAGTCCTCCAATCCCATTGGGGTCACATCCTCCATTTTAGTTTCAGTTGTAGCTGCATTATTAGGTTTGGTCACAAGAGGCTGCTGTTGCATAAGGTCTCCATCTGAGCTATCCTCAGTGGATTCCTGCTCCAGTTCAGGATCATGCATCTCCCTACTTTGAGAACGAGTGACTACCTGCACCGAAGCTGCATTTTGACTTTGCATGTGATCCAAAAAAGCAAGATCATTTCCAAGCAGAAAATCAGGTTTTCCCTCATGAGTTAGAATATGTTTGGATGCGGACCAATTCTTGTAAGTTACTTTTACATATGCCAAAGGCTCATACTTCTGCTCAGTCTCTTTAGACCCGTAAGTTTTTACTGGACACCTCAGGTTGTTCAGGATCAAGGTGGGGTCTAGAAAATGTCTGCTTATCGAAGAAATGTCGGCACCCGAGTCACGAAAAGCACTTAAAGCCATATCACCTCCAGGTGTGTGAAGAAAAACCACCTCAGAAAATGTGCGGGTTGCCCAGTCCCTTTGTGTAGTTGGTACTATGCAATCAGGATCCATAATGGAAAATTTCTCTCCTGATGTTGTCTCTTTTACAATTTCTGATGAAATTTCAGCAATTTGTAAGTCCAAAACTCTAGGCACATATTGGTTTACTGCTGCCTGCATTCCACTGGCTTGCGAAGGGGTTACAGTTAAGTTAACTCCTTCCTGACTCTGTGAAGGCACAATGCTTGACTCGTGAGGCACAGAAACTGCATTACTGGCAGCTGGCACTTGCTGAGTTCCCGCTGGCACAGAACTTACATACGCCATCTTGGGAGTGCCTGTTTTAGATCTGCGTGGAGCTGGGACAGGTGTTTTTCTAGCTGGCTCCTTAACTTGGCTAGCTGGCACATTCAACCTTGGGCAATCTCGTCGCAGATGAGAGCCACCACATTCAAAACATTTAAGAGGTGTTTTACTCTGGCTAGGAGCTAGGCTCCTGCGTTGCTCAAATGAACTTTGCCTGGGCTCTTGAGAAATAGGCTTTCTAAATTCATGCTGACTCTGTCTCTTAGGGACTACTGGTGCAGTCTTTACCCTAACAGCTGGTTCAGGCCTTTTAAAGGAGAGAATTTCATCAGTTTTTAAAGCAAGGGTTTACAAGTCTTTGTATTCTCTCTCCAACAAAGTACTCCTTATTTCTGAAGGCACCAGATTAAGAAAATGTTCCATGTACAACACAGTTCTTAAATCCTCAAAGGTACTAATGCCCAAGGAGCTCAACCACTGATCACCTAGATGTTTTATCTTGTCAGCTAGTGCAGAATAACACTCATTAGCCTGCTTTTTCAGTTTTCTAAAGTTCTGCCTCAGTATTTCCGAAGTAAAACCAAATTTTCTCTTTACCACCTCTTTAAAAATATCCCAATCAGTTTCTTCATCAGACAATTTGGCTACAATGTTGGCAAGTTGCCCAGAGCACTGTGTACGCATTAACTTGACGTACCAGGCCTCAGGTATCCTAAGGTCTCTACACGCTTGCTCATATATAGATAAAAATGATAAGATATCATCGCCATCATGGTAGTAAGGTAGATTGCTTCTATCAACACTGGCTATTGAGTTCTTAAACTTCTCTTTTTCCTTCAGCTCATAAACCAAATGCTCCACCTTCCTCTCTCTGTACTGCTTCAATAACTGATCAGCAATGTTCTGATTATGAATAGATTGAGTGTGACAAGCAACAAAATCTGCAAACATCATTGTTAACTTATCCACTGGTGATAGACTCTTGTTAGGATCAGGCCCCTCAGCACCGGCTGCCTCCGCTCCTGCTGTTTCATCAGGAATGTCCCTGGCTGGCACTCCCCTCCCTACTGGAGTGCTGGCACCCGCCATTTCCTCTGCCTGATCCATCTGTCGCAACCTAGACCAAGTCTGATCTGGATCAGATCCAAGTAGGTTCTGGATATCCTCAGCTGTGAGACTGTACTTAATTCCACCTGTTCGCAATCCCCTAATCTTAATTGTTCTCTGAGTCACAAACTGCTCTCCAGGCAACTCCAAAAATTTTTTTCCTTCTAAGTGTTGCTCCATGCAAGCTGCAACTAACGCAGACGCCAAGTTGACCCAAAAGGAAAAATCCTCTCCCTGCCCCTGTAGCCGAAACTGTAGGGCAAGGGCAAAGCCATAAAACACTCTGGCAGAAAACAGCCCTACCCTGGAGCTTCAGAAGGGCGACCGCTTACTTGCATGAAAATGCCCACTCATTAAACAGCCCAATTACATAACCAAGGCATTAGTTCTTAAGAGACTTCGCTTGAAAGCTAAGTCTTTCTTTAAGACCCTTAGCTGAAAAGAAAAATGCAATATAGCTGATTTATAGCCCTTCAAAGTAAATAGCATGGAAGAAATCCCTCTGCCAAGGCTTGGGATTTCCCAGCTGCGAAAAGCACATGCATCGAGATGCTTGCTGCTTTCAACTTAAGCAAAAGTAAATGCAATAAATCAAAGCCCATGTTTCGTGTCACCGCTGCCAACCATGTAATCAGCCCCTTATCTCCAAAGAGATTTACGGGGGTGCCGGAGACTGGGATGAGTCTGAAGTCCAGACAAACCTCTGACTGCTGGGTAGAGCCCTTAGGTCTCAGCAAGGTCTTGTCTAACACTTCTTCCTCAAAAGCCAAACTCCTTTATTAAGAAAGCAACACACACAGACAAATCCATGAGTTATACTCAGAATAATCTGCCTCTAAATCTTTGGTAGCAAACACACATGGCCAATTAGACATTCAGCTAGTCTGTACAAGAACCAATGCATGCAGATCAAATCATTACTGCTTTATTGAAAATAATTGCTTTAGAAAAGGTTTCAGTTGATGGTAAAATAGTTCAGTAGGTACATTTTCATATCAAGACAAACGGAACACCCCCCTTCCCACTCCAGCTATAAAAATAAAGAAATGGAATTATGCTAACTAATAAAAAGCATAACACAGTCCATCTCACGTGTCTTGGGTCTTCACAGGCTGACGCTAGATGAAATCTGGTTAACTTCCATCAGTCCATGGTAGGAAAAATAGTCCATAGCAAAGTTATAATCCATTATGGGAAAAAGCACGTGTCTGACCTTTCTCAGTCCAACTCCATCTTTTTCCAAACTCTTACCAACTTCCTTCTTCTTCCCAGAATTCTTCATAAGGAACACCCCCTCCTGGGTCTTGTTGTCCCACCTAACTTTCTCATGAGAGCTTGAGAGTTGTTATCATGTTTTGTGGCAGAATTATTTTGACTACGAAAGTCTCTGCTCTCTACCCATCTTAGCAACGAGATAACCATAGAGCGAAGCTTCTCTGAAACAGCATGAAAAACTTTCCTACTACAGAGCAGACTTTAAATCAAGATGGATGCTGTCAAGACAATATTAAATGACTACAAAACCCATTCTAGCATCTCATAAAATCACAAATCATCACAGGCATTATTCTGAATCCAGCATTATCCTTTGAACACCAAATTGCAGCAGTGACCAAGACTGCCTTCTTTCATTTTAGGTGTATTGCCCAGTTGCACCCCTACCTGGATGAGAGATCCCTGAAGACCTTGATCCACATATCAGTAATCTTGAGACTTCACTACTGTAACACTCTCTACATGGGGCTTCCCTTGAAAATGATGCAGAAATTACAACAGGCCTAGAACACAGCAGCCAGGTTAATATCAGGGGCTGGGAGATTTGATCATTTTTTCCTGATCCTGGATGATCTGCACTGGTTCCCTATTGCTCACCATGTCAGATTTAAGGTGTTGGTTATGGCTTATAAATAAATAAAGCCCTAAATGGTTTAGGACCTATCAAAGTGCTTCTCCCCAAGGGTATCTACCTGTCCAATCCATTCCTCTCAGGCTGCACTATTGAGGGTACCTAGCCTGAGACAAATAAGGAAAAATACTACTAGAACCCAGGCTTTTTATGTAGTGGGCACCCTCAACGTGGAATAAACTTCCACCAGAAATTAAACAGGCCCCTTTCCTGCAGATCTTTAGAAGATAAGTAAAAACTGAATTACATGAGGCGTTTGGCAACATCCTAGGTTAAATTTTGAAACTCGTATTTTATTGCAGTTATTGATTAATTTATTATATTACTGGATATTTTGTTATTATGCTATGCTTTATATAATTTGGTTCACCTAAGCCACCATGTGTCAATCCTCAGTCTCTGCATTCTTTTATTATTTTAGTTTGTATGTTTTGCTTAATAATGTAAAACTCTCCAAGTAGTAGTTCACTAAATCAGGTGATCTAGAAGCTCAACAAATAAATACAGTGCGGTCTTGACTTGAGAACTTAATCCGTATTGGAAGGCAGTTCTCAAGTCAAAAAGTCTGTAAGTCAAGTCTCCATTGATGTACAGTGCATTGAAAACTGATTAATCCCGTAACAGGCCGTTTTTGTTCCATTTTGGTTTTTTTCTGGTCTGTAAGTCAATTCTCAGGCTGCAAGTCAAACCTAAATTTTGCGGCCAGAGAAGTCTGTAACTCAAAAAGTCTGTAAGTCAAGCCATCTGTAAGTCAAGGGTCCACTGTATATAAATAACCTGTGGCACCTGTGGTGATTTCTGCCCATGTAAAGCCTATATGTATAGATTTATGCATGGCTACCTATATCAGGTCTGTGTATAAGCAGTTTTGAATGCCTGTGTTGCAGATGGACAAAGGTGGAGGGCTGCAGTGACTGGTAGCTGAGGCATTGGGGCCACAACAGCTACCACCAGGGCCCCCATGTAAGGCCGAATTCCTGTTTTTTTCTAAACCCAGTAATAGGCTTTCTGACTAGCATCCTTATTCACCATTAGTTTGTTTAATGTCCTGTGCTAATGGCTTTTACCAAGTTTTGTGCTACCAAAGTCCCTATGCATTCATATCTATGCTCCCTTGTGTTGATAATTCCCAGGAGTTTTCTCATGGCAGAGATTTTGTTGTAAATTGTAGTGGTAAAATTTAAGCCCCCAGTAGTTCAATTTTTTGTAATAGCAAGTAGCTCTGATGATTCCCAGCTGTGCACTATGTAGATACTGCAAATGATAAATACATTAAATTCACATAAAACAGGCATAAAATTGTGTTTACTAGGGTGGGAAAGTCACTTGTGGAATTTTTGCACAGCATGATGCTGCTGAAGGCATAAGAACAGATCAGGTATAGGATCAGTTGGCAACCTTGTGTCAGGTGAAAATGTGAAATATTTTTGGCACCTCTCCAGTCTTTTTCTTTATTTTTATTAAGAGCTGTGGAATAGTAAGAGAATAGCCAAATGTCTTTAAAAGGCATGCTAGTCACAGGAAGTAACATCTTGAACTGTTTAACAGAAATCCAAAATAGGTTTGGTTCATGTTATGAATCAGATCATCTCCTTTTATAAATAATTACAGTGGTGCCTCGCTTAAGGACAATAATCTGTTCCAGGAAAATTGCTGTTAAGTGAAAACATTGTAGAGCGAAAAAAAAAAACCCATTGAAACGCATTGAAACCCATTCAATGCATTCCAATGGGGTAAAAACTCACCGTCCAGCGAAGATCCTCTATACGGCAGCCATTTTCACTGCCTGTATAACGAGGAATCTCTCCCTAAACACAGCGGGGAGCCATTTAATCACCCGGTGGCCATTTTTAAACTGCCGATCAGCTGTTCGAAAAATGTCATTTTGCGAAGAATCAGTTCCCGAAGCAGGGAACCGATCCTCGCAAAGCGAAATTCCCCCATTCAGACCATCGTTGTTAAGCGGATTCGTCGTAATGCAGGCCAATCGTAAAGTGAGCCACCACTGTACAGTGGACCCTCGACTTACAGACAGCTCGACTTACAGACTTTTCGAGTTACAGACTTCTCTGGCTGCAAAATTTAGATTCGACTTGCAGCCGGAGAATCGACTTACAGACCAGAAAAAAACCAAAATGGAACAAAAATAGAATAAAAACCACCGGTTATGGGGTTAATCGGTTTTCAATGCATTGTAGGTCAATGGAGATTCTACCTACAGACTTTTTGACTTGAGCCACCATTCCAATACGGATTAATTCTGTAAGTAGAGAGTCCACTGTATTCAGTTCTTCAAAAACTCTCCAGTTTATTAATATTGGATATTGTGTTCTGTACCCATGACTCAAAAAGCCATGAAGTTGATTTTAACTTGTAGTGACATTTCCTAGGGTTTTCTAGGTATACAGTACTCAGTTGTGGTTTGCCATTCCCTCTTTCTGGTGGTGCTCTGGGCCTGTGCAGTTTTTCCAAGGCCACACAGGCTGACTCTTTTCCCATGAGGCACAGTAGGGAATCAAACTCTTAACTTCTGCTCCAGCCCACTGAACCAGTCCTAGCTAGTTCTGTCTCTCCCAGATGTGCATACAAAGCTGCTGTTTTCTTTATTTCTAGTGGCTAAGGTAGCTTACGTAAGCAAGTAAAAGCAAAATGAAGCCTGGAACTCAATACACAAAGTTCAGATGACCAGATGAAATAGAGAAGAGTGTTCCTACACCTTCCATAGTTTAGTGGAAGGGGAAATTTCAGCAAGTACGGCTTGCATTAAAAGGGGCGCAACTATTAAAATTACAGGAACTCTGTTCTCTTTTTGCTTTGGTCACCCAGCACAGCCTGTATGGCAAAATGTGGCATATTAAGATCATTTACAAGCTGAATGGCTAGATTTGTGAGCCTGCAATGTAGAAGAATCCACCCCCTCTCTTTCCTTTAAAAAAAATAGAAAAAAGAAACACGGGGTTGAATCCAGCAGCTGTACCAGCAAAAGACAATTCCCATTTTTGTCTTCTCTTCCTCCTTTCTAAGTCTTGTCAAAACTTTCCCCAGAAGGTCAGGATGGGGCTTTCCTGAAACAGCAAAGAATGTACCATATGGAATTGATGAATGGAGGGCAAGAAGAAATCAATCTAAATCCTGAGGAAGATTTTTGCCCCACTAGAAGTGCTGGTGCTGACTAGGTAGTTCAGTGAGTTAGAGCAGAGGTCCCCAACCTTGGGCCTCCAGATGTTCTTGGACTTCAACTCCCAGAAATCCTGGCCAGCAGAGGTGGTGATGAAGGCTTCTGGGAGTTGCAGTCCAAGAACATCTGGAGGCCCAAGGTTGGGGACCACTGAGTTAGAGCATTTGTCGGTAGGGCCAGATGTAAGGAGTATATTTCTCTACTCCACCTCTTCAGAGGAGATCCAGCCTATGTGACCTTGAGCAAGCCACATGATCCTAGGTCTGCCTCAGAAGAAGGGAATCATTTTTGCTACTCTGTAAACCCCTGGAAATGGTCACCATAGGTCAGAATCAAAAGGATGACACCTAACACTTAATAGTAGTTTTGTTGATGAGACATCCATCTGCACAGCAAATTCCTTGCAATGCTGTTCTGTATATGATCCTTGCTATTCCAGAAGGCTTCTTGATTGTTTCTTTGGAGGGTGAGGGATACAGGGAGTAGAAAGGAGGAGACATGTTAACTGTGCAAGCCATATTCTTTTCTGCCCAACGTTGGATCAATCCATGTTGCCTGATGGGCAAATTTTAATTTAATGCTTCTTTATATGTTTCTGTATCAGTTATAACTTGTTATCCCCAAGCCAGACTGACTAAAGTATTTCAGCCAGTCCAGTTTGCAACAAAATTGAGTCAACTACTTGTTTAAGTTCTCCATGACTGAAGGCTTGGTTACTTTCCATTGCTACAATTACTTCCTCTTTCCAAACCTTCCATTATCTGTGGGTCTGAAACCATCAGGACATGCTTGTCTTGCACAATAACTGATTAAGTGTAGCTTGCTGATGGGTAAAGAGGTGAAACACCTCTAATTTACTGATTGGTGAGATTGGTTGCTACCCTCCTCCTTCTTGCTCAAAGTACTATGAAAGCTGCGTGAATGCTTCATGTATTTGTATTCCCATCCTACTGGAGGTTTCCAACACACTGGTTAATAAATAAATTACTCTGGCTGCCTTGCTCACAGCCTGATTATTCCACTTTCAAAACCCCACTGAGAGAACAAATCTCTAGGTGTGTTCAAGGCATGCTTACAACATTGCCTGTTCTTTGCTTTTACCAATTCCCTCCCTAGAAAAGTAGATTTTTTTTTTGCACTGTTGTTGTGGAGAAAACAGGCCTTCTAAGAGAAGATGTAATCTTTCCCCTCTTCTTTCTCCATGTTTCTCTCAAGGCTTCACCTTCTGTGGTCTCTGTTGAACTACGTACATATTTTGTGAATATTGCTGTCTAAACCAGTGGTTTTTAACCTTTTTGAAAGAAACGCCCCCTTGAGCCATTGAGGAAGTTATCACCGCCCCCCTCCCCGCGGTGATGATATCTTATTTATTTATTTATTTATTTATTTATTTATTTATTTATTTATTTATTTATTTATTTATTTATTTATTTATTTATTTATTTATTTATTTATTTATTTATGACACTTAAATCCAATGACCCCTGAAAACAAAATTCAATTCTAAGAAAATGAAATGCCCCAAAAACATTTAATGATTTAGTTGCAAGCGAATTTTAAGACGCAAAAAGAAATATAAAAAGGGCATAAAAACAAACCACAATGCAGGAACTAAAAATTTCAAGACAAAAACTCTGAAACTAAATTAAGATTGGAGGAAAATATATATTCATGCACACTGTAAAAAGGCTGCAGCCATCTTAACAGGTTTGGCTTGCTCCAGGGCCCCCCTACCGCCCCCCTTCTGCTCCAGCGCCCCCACACCGCCCCTTTTCGTTCTATCGCCCCCCTGAAAAATGAAATCGCCCCCTGGGGGGCATTATTGCCCACGTTAAGAACCACTGGTCTAAACTATACCAGCAACTTGCTGAGGCCTATTTCTGTACGACACAGTGTACTGTGTTCTTACATGTTGGCACTATTCCTGCCTAAGCACACCATGTTTTTTTAAAGCTGTGTAAACACCTGGAGACCATTGGAAGAACTTATGTCAACAGGTGATGAGCTTCCAGCAAATTCAGCTCCCTTGTTGACGAACTCAAACACACATACACCCATTATGAATGAGGACTTGACAGATCAGCCTTTAATTTTCTGCACTTCCAATTCCCCAACTGTTTAAATGGAAGTGGCAATTTCTCTCATGATGAAACAAATGCTCAGAGTAAATTTCAAGTTGTTTGTGCTCAACTGTACTGACCGACAGCAAAAGCTGCCTGGATTTGAAATGTTTGTTTATTAAAGTTCACAGAAACAGATGTTCAATGAGTTTTGGTTCATTATTCAGTCGCTTGGTATTAATTCATATAATTTCTTCCACTCCACTTCATTGCACACTTCATTATTTGGTGAATCTTTTGGAGTCCTATTAAAAATGAGTCCAATTCAGGCATTCTGTGATCTAGGTTGAATAAACATGTGAAGATGTGATCCCACCTTCCCCCACCATTTCTGTCCCACACTTGAGTAAAGCAGCCGTCTGAGTAGGGGAGCTTCACCTGCACATAAAGCTTCCTCATGCAATTGTGTGCTCTAATTTTTCAGCCTTTTTAGGTTTTCTGGGCACAGATCAACTTTTATAGAAGGCTTCCATGAGGGGTTGACTCTTGTTTTCAGACTGCAGCTGCCCATGTGAAGCAATGGAGGTGACAAGCGGGGGAGGGGGAACAATATTTATATGCTCCATCTTCATGAGCTTTAATTTAAAATAGATTGCAGAATGCCTGAATAGAGCTGTATTGAAGTTTCATTATATGATAAAAATGAAGATGTTTAATTAGATGGCAAGTTTCTCTCTCTCTCTTTTTTAAAGAAAATGTAGCTACATGTTTGGTGAAATAAGAAAAAACCTCCACACTGTAATCATCTCCCCATTTGCTTGAAAGTAGTGTGGGTAGTGTGGGCAGCATATAAATAAATAAATAAATAAATAAATGAATGAATAAATGAATGAACAAACGAACGAACAAACAAACAAACAAGCAAACAAATAAACAAACAAATAAATAAAGTAAGTAAGTAAGTAAGTAAGTAAGTAAGTAAGCCATGCTTTGCAACTTCTGAATAAATACTGGATAGTAGTGTGAGTAACTTTATAAACTCCAGGGGCTTGTTTTCTATATGAAGGACATGTCACAGTGTGTTCCAGCCTTGAAAATGAGCAAAATTCTACAACCAATTCTGGAGGTGGATTGAAGTCAGCTTCCAGTTTGTTTTGGGGGCTTCATGTTTGATAGGGGTGGTGTAGGAGAGTTATCTGGAGCTTTCCGGATATTAGGAGGAGTCATTCCTGGAGGTTCCCAGGAACAAAAAGTAGCCAGAAGGGAAGAGATTATATGTTTTCCCAATCAGAGGGCTTTTTTTCATTGGCTGTATTGAACCTTCATATAATGCCTTTAAGGAGTTTTTAGCTGAAAGGGGCCTTCCTGGACAGGGGGTGCTAACAGTCAACTCAGCTGTAGCCCATAGTTCTCTTTTTACTTCGGATTCCCCCCCCTGCTTTTTCCCCAGTCAGGATTCAGTTATTGTTCTGTCAGTGTAGGAGTTCTGGAGTCAGAAGTGAACAGCTAGAGTTAAATGTTATGTCAGTGAGTTGTAGAACTAGTCAGTTAAAAATCGAAATAAATTAAGCACTTAAGCTCAGTAATGTAACAAGTTAACATTTCCACAAAAATATGTTTGTTTTTATATAGGAATAACTATAAGTAAATGGAAATATTTTATTCTTTCTAATTCACTTACAGTCTCTAAGTGAACATACTGAAACAAGTGCCAGTTGAGATAAACTAACAAACAAGAGATGGTCTGCTAAGGGAGACGGTAGTTCAGTCTGCTCTGTAGATTCCCACCAGAACCATTTTTATCTGCTGCATAATCAGAGGGAAAGTTTGTTATTAGTAAGCACCACACTCAACAATTTCCTCACAAACTCTGCCAAACCACCACAGTTTTCTCTGAAACAGCAATACAAAGGGAATTTGTCCCTACCACATCTAAAATTTACTTTATTTTATGGGAGGACAGTGAAGGGTACAAGGAAGCTTTTTGTAAGAAAATTATTAATTCTTAGATCTCAGTAGATTGACTCTGGTGATTTCTGGAGGGCTGAGGGCTAATTTTCAGTAATTCCCTCTTCCAAACCCACAGAAAAGTGGTGGCATAGGCTCTCAGTATGTAAAAATGCATATCAATACTTTATTCAAAGATAAGCCTAATGTGTTTTGGCTATTGCACTTTTAGCCTTCTTCAGGAGCTATAATATAATAAATAAAACAGAAAGAGCAGCTTCAGTGGACGTACTGGTCCTTTTTGTTCTTGGCACAGGCTCTCAGCCACTTCCCCAGCTTCATAGTATCCATTTTCTGTTTATTTGAATGTGTTTTATTTTTGTTGGAAACTAGTGTTCTGTACCTTAAATACCTTAACTGGGTAAGTGAACAGTTTGGTAGCTTGGGGCAATCACCTGGTGGATGCATGGACTAAATGAGCAGCCCAAATGAAAAGGGAGGGAATCCCAGCTTGTGCAGCCCTTATCCCAATGACACCAACAGATCAGATGCCCCAGTTGTACAGTGTCATGGATTCCCTAGACAATTGGTTGAACGGATGGTGGGTGGTGGTGGGGAAAAATACAGATCCCTACTTGCCTTGTTCCCCACCTCATTCTCCAGGCACACTATAGCAGCCACATGGAAGCACGAGCTCTTTATAAATGGCTACTTAAAAGATACATCAATAAAGGAATGAAGAGTACTTCCAAATTGGTTTCAAAGACTTGCCCAATTTGCCAGAGAAACAACCCAAATGGAGGACAACCTGTCCCCCAGGGCCTGCTCCGTGTAGCTCACTATCCAGGCGAGGCTTGGCAGGTGGACTTCACAGAGATGCCACGACAAGGAGCAAAAAGTAATCTCCTGGTTTTTGTAGATTTGTTCAGTGGGTGGCAACTAGAACTCCGAAAGCTAGGGAAGTGGCCGTTGCTTTCACTGTATTCATAATTCCCTGGTTTTCTGGCCCTAGAGGATTAGAAAGTGACAATGGATGGCACTCTGTGCCTAAAGTGGTGCAAGACACGTGCAAAATACTGGATATTCTGTGAATTTTGCATTCATCACAAGCTTGAGAGAATGAACAGAACCTTAAAAATGACCACAGCTAAATTGTGTCAGGAGACAAGGCTCAAATGGCCCAAAGAGCTGCCTTTGGCTTTGACCAGAGTGAGAGCAATGCCCTCCTCTAGAGTAGGGATCGCCCCCATTTGATCTCATGTATGGCAGACCTTTTGTAGCAAGGGAACTTCAGGGGCCAGAAGAATTAATCCAAGGCTACTTTAAAAAGCTCCATGGAAATCCTATCAAGTTTGTCTTGCCAGGTCAAGGAAGGGTTGCCCCCTCATCCAGACCTCACTCCAGCCGCATAACCTGGTGATTGGGTCCTTGTGAAAGAGTTACACCTCACTTGTGCAGAGCCCCATTGGTCCAAAGCAAGTTCTTCTAAGCTCACCCACCGCTGTGAAGGTTGAAGGGATAAGGGTGTGGGTCCACATTTCCCAGCTGAAAGTCATTCCCCCCCCCACCTGCTCAGGATTGGGCTTGTGAACAGCTGTCACCATTGCATCTCAAACTTTCCAGGAAACCTTGACCTTCTGTGAACACAGCCAATGAGCCCCAAAACCTTGCACCTTTGATTGCTTTAGAGGAAAACTTTGATTATGTTTACTTGGGAGGAGGGTGATTTTGGAAACCCAGAAGATTAAAACAGTTTTCTACACAGCCTAGAAGCAAGCAGTGGGATTCATCAAAACTTTTCCCATCCTAATAAACAAGTCTTACCCCTATTGCTTTTTGATTGCTGGAATATTGGAGAACCAATATCAGAAAGACAGACTAGAATGGACAGTATTTGAACGTTGGGAAAAATCTGGGCCACATAGCGTGTGTGGTACTACAAAGAGGCTGTGGGAGTTGGTTGGGGGGTGTTGGAATCCAGGCCTCGCAGAGCTAGAAAGTGGAACACTAGAGCCTTTTTCCAACACCAATGCAGAGAGACTGAAAGATTGTGGGTATTCCTCAAAGTGGGCAACCAACTATGACTGGACTACAATTTTGTTCAGTGAAGGCATCCCATATTCTCCCTCAACAGAAAACTGGTGGAGAGAGGGAGCCTCAGACAGTGGTTGGAAAGCCCTCATTTTGAGGAATTGACAGTTTATACCACTACAGACTGTGATGAGATGGGTTTTTGAGTTAAAATCTTTTAAAGGCATATGGGTTTTGTAATTAAGAAATAAGCCAGAGAGGTTCCATTTTGTTTCTTTGTATATAGTATCTGTGCTATGCTGACAAGTTGTTTTCTAGGCGAGCAGAGAGCATGTTATTCTGAAGGCCTGAGAAAGGACTCCGTATGATTAGATAGATGGGAATTGTTGTGACTCTTTGATAAGCCACAGAAAACCCAAATAACATCTGGTGCGTATGAGAAAGAATTCATGTGATGCAACAGGACTGTTTGCCTAGTAACGAACTCTGATTGGATGACATCGTGGGAAGGTGCATTAAGCCCTTGCCAGTTACTCTTGAAAAAGGAACTTTTTCTCTATAGACTTTGTCTTTCCAAGACCGACCTTTCAGTGATTCGTGACCTACACTTCAGCCATATGGGACTTACCCTGATGTCTTTAGAGAGAGTCTGGTGGCCTACCTACATGGACTGGTTTCTATGCTTTGCTGGATTACTTTTGGACTTATGTGATTTTACCTAAGGACTGTGCATGGACTATTTTCTATGGACTGTTCTATGGAATATTCTTTATGGACTTCTTTTCTTGGAATACTCCATATGAACCATGCTCTTGTAATTTTGTAAGGACTATGGTATATTCACTGGATTTTTCTTTTCTAAGGACTATGGGACATATAATGGATTTTTACTTTTGTTTAGGGGTTTTTATACTATAGGATCACTGAGGACTATAGCCTTATTATAACCTACTTGGATTATTTTGTTTACTAATGATTTCCTGGACTGGAACTGTTTTGATTCTTTTTAATGTCTTTTTGTATTTTTAATAAGGTTTTTGAACTCTTTTATATTTTTCATGTTTTCTTTGCCTCACTACATCTTTGTAATTAAACAGCACAATGCTAGTTTATTTGTTTTGGTTTAATTTGGCTTAGTAACATGCTTTTTCTTTAATAAAATAAAGATTATAAAACTCATTTGGTTTCCTGAACAGTACACTTGCCATAGGGTCATCTGAGAGTGCTGCCTCGGCCTAGCTTACCTAGAGTCCTGTCAGTGGTGCAAGTTAAGTCTAAGGACTACAAAGCCCACTTGACCTTTTCACAATAATATCTGAGAGTACCAGGGTGTTCTTATGTGGGCAGACCTGCGAGAAGGAGTGTTGTATCATGGCTAGCTGAATTTGGACTCTTCAGCCCATTTTAGCATGTGCAAACTCCTGATTGCTCTCTGTCCAAGCTTACACGTGTGTTTTCGAACCCGTGTTTGCTTACACAGACCACCCAGGAAGGAGAACAGAATGATATTATATACTGTGGGGAGGGGTTGTGGATGGACTCCTAGCTCCTATATCCATCACAGTCACATAAACATTATTCAACATAGACTCTGTTCTACATGTATGTCCCTATTAATTTATATTGTAATAGGGATTGTGGGGGAAATTTTGGTGGTGTTTTCTGTCTATTGGTTTTGTCATCAGCCTTTGATCTGTGGGTGGGTAAGAAAAGAAAATGTATCTGATTGTGGTTTCTCTTTTTGCTCGCTCTTGCCTACAAACATATACACCCATTACTGCTACACAACATGTGACCATTGCTGGAGAGTTGCTAGAGATGGGATACGGATTTCCGGTGCTTTCATGGCACACAAACACATAGATTACCGGTGTCAACAGAATCCTAAATACATTTGCAAGAATGGCCAGAAGTTTTATGAAATGTCTCAAAATAAGGGAAGGTCTGGATTTGTGGATAAGAGAACTGTGGATTTGTAAAATCCGTCCTGAACTCAGGGGGATGGACCAAGAGATTCTTGCTCCAGTAAAACAAACCAAGAAGGTTATCCCAGCTGCATGTCCAACCCTAGCCAAGCCTAAAAACCCAGTGTACCCATCCGTATATCAAGAGTTAGAATGAGATTTTCCTCTCTCCACTACAGTGGCAGAACAAAAAGCCACCACTCTTAATGTCCCAAATTGCTGGGTTTGTGGAGGGTCTCTAATGACCAAAGAATGGCCCTGGGTGGGGGCTGAAGTAACACCAGAAATTCTAGATTTCTTGAATCATACAGTTCAGGTGCCCCGGGACCAAAGACCCATGTCTTGGCAACTTGAAATGGATATTGTGAGTTCTGATTGCTTGGGATGTTTCTGTGGACATAAGTTTGACCAACCAGTGGGTAATACCATTTGCACTTCAATCTTAAGAGTAAACAAGAGGGACAAGTCTTGGTGGCTATCTAATAACACCACCCACAAGGAAGACCATAACCTCTGGAAAATTTATACAAGGCTAGGTAAATACTGGGCAGTTCCTGTGAACATGGCAATTATTTGGCATGCCTCAGAGGGTTTGTTCTGGATATGTGTTAACACAGCTTATTCCATACTCCCCTGAAATTGGTGCGGATCTGTGATGCCTTGGACCCCCTAAAGGGCCACTGGCATTTGGTCAGAGAGTTCGATGGGCCACTTATCTACCACCTTTGTGCTGGGGCAAGTCCCAGGACCTCAGCAGTGTGTAGTATAAGCCCTTTCAACAGGTCTGACCTAAAAAGAACACTTTACACTTACTCAGTACTTTGCAAGTACAGGCACATGGACTTCGTGATTCCTTAGAATCACTAAAGTTCAGTTAGGTAGGACTCTTGAATGATAGCTAGTTTGTGGCCCTCTCCCCTTCTGGATTTAGCCAGACCCTGCTGTTCAAGAGACCAGTCCTCTGTAAGGATTTTTTATAATTAACTTTTATTAGAAAAATAGATTTTCATTAGAATTCAGTTTATGGTATATTGCATAAGCATTAGCATCAAGAAACATATTCAGAGATAATTGCAGTTAAATAGAATAACTATTTCCCATTAAAATAACAAACTACTAAGCTGGCTAAGGTGGGCTATAGTGGGCTAGCCCCACCTTCTTCTTTCTCCTTACTTACATCCTCTTGAATCCAGATCAGAGTAACACACGAACCATCAGAATCACTTACTGTTACTTTCAGTTACTTTCACATAACTCATTGTCCATTTTCTACTTTCCCGAATTCCTCCCTTCTTCTTGGCCTTTCTGGCTGTTAACCAATTAACCTTAAGAGGTCGTACCACTTCTCTCCTCCTCTTATTCACATGAGAGTCCAGGTGTTGTTTATCTCTTCTCCAACTAGTTTGGAATGTTGAGTCTTCTACAGGCTCTCAATTTGGCCTTCATTGTTATCTCGAACCAGAATGTAACAGTCTTTAGGAAAAAAACATACTAATGTCTCTCAAATCATTTTCACACAGAACCTGTCTGACTCCATTTTACATTTCTCTGACTACATATCCCATCATCATGATACTATCAGACCAGCTTTCTTCCTGCTTCTAGAAGCACAAGGAAGGACTTTGGACATATAATGATCTCATTTGATCCAAAAAAATCTATAGAGATAGGGGTTTCACAATGGGGAAATGAATGCCCCCCCCCTCAATGCATCATAGAGTATTATGGCCCAGCCACATGGGCACAAGGTGGTTCATGGGGATATCGCACCCTTATATATATTCTTAATAGAATTATCCACTTGAAAGCAGTTTTGGAAATAATCACAAACCAGACTGCTTCCACTCTAGGTAAAGGACCAGTGGCCATGATCTTAGTTTTTTTGGTGTTGAGTTTCGAACCGTATTTTGCACTCTCCTCTTTCACCCTCAGAGGGACATGGTGGCGCTGTGGGCTAAACCGCAGAAGCCTGTGCTGCAGGGTCAGAAGACCAAGCAGTCGTAAGATTGAATCCACGCGACGGAGTGAGCTCCCGTTGCTTTGTCCCAGCTCCCGCCAACCTAGCAGTTCAAAAGCATGCAAATGCAAGTAGATAAATAGGGACCACCTCGGTGGGAAGTTAACAGTGTTCCGTGTCTAAGTCGCACTGGCCATGTGACCACGGAAGATTGTCTTCGGACAAAATGCTGGCTCTATGGCTTGGAAATGGGGATGAGCACCGCCCCCTAGAGTCAAACATGACTGGACAAAAATTGTCAAGGGGAACCTTTACCTTTACCTTTACCTTTCACCCTCATTACAAGGTTCTTTAGTTCTTCCTCACTTTCTGCCATCAGAGTGGTATCATCTGCATATCGGAGGTTGTTGATATTTCTGCCGGCAATCTTAATTCCGGCTTGGGATTCCTCCAGTCCAGCCTTTCGCATGATGTATTCTGCAAATAAGTTAAATAGGCTGGGGGACAATATACAGCCCTGTCATACTCCTTTCCCAATTTTGAACCAATCAGTTGTTCCATATCCAGTTCTAACTGTTGCTTCCTGTCCCACATATAGGTTTCTCAGGAGATAGATAACATGGTCAGGCACTCCCATATCTTTAAGGACTTGCCATAGTTTGCTGTGGTCCACACAGTCAAAGGCTTTTGCATAGTCAACGAAGCAGAAGTAGACATTTTTCTGGAACTCTCTGGCTTTCTCCATAATCCAGCGCATGTTAGCAATTTGGTCTCTAGTTCCTCTGCTCCTTTGGAATCCAGCTTGTACTTCTGGGAGTTCTCGGTCCACATACTGCTGAAGCCTACCTTGTAGGATTTTGAGCATAACCTTGCTAGCATGGGAAATGAATGCAATTGTAGAGTAGTTGGAGCATTATTTGGCATTACCCTTCGTTGGGATTGGGATGTAGACTGATCTTTAGCCACTGCTAAATTTTCCAAACTTGCTGACATATTGAGTGTCATCTTTTAAGATTTTGAATAGATCATCTGGAATACCATCACCTCCACTGGCCTTGTTGTTAGCCAGGCTTTCTAAGGCCCACTTGACCTTCCTGGCTCAAGGTCAGCAACTACATTGTCTGGGTTGTCCAGAATATCCAAATCTTTCTGATATAATTCCTCTGTGTATTCTTGCCACCTCTTCTTGATGTCTTCCTCTTCTGTTAGGTTCCTTCAATTTTTGTCCTTCAATTCATGTCCATCTTTGCACAAAATATTCCTCTAATATCTCCAATTTTCCTGAACAGATCTCTGGTTTTTCCTTTTCTGTTATTTTCCTCTATTTCTTTGCATTGTTCATTTAAGAAGGCCCTCTTGTCTCTCCTTGCTATTCTTTGGAAGTCTGCATTCAATTTTCTGTAACTTTCCCTATCACCCTTGCATGTTGTTTCCCTTCTCTTCTCTGCTATTTCTAAGGCCTCATTGGACAGCCACTATGCTTTCTTGCATTCCCTTTTCTTTGGGATGGTTTTTGTTGCTGCCTCCTGTACAATGTTATGAACTCCAAGGCCAAACTTCCCTGTTGTTCCCTTTATCTCTTGACTCCCTACTTTAGCATTCCAGTCCCCTAGAATGAGAAGAACATCTTTCTTTGGTGTCAATTCTAGAAGGTGTTGTAAATCTTCATAAAATTGTTCAATTTCAGTCTCCTCAGCAATGGTGGTTGGTGCATAAACTTCGATTATTGTGATGTTGAAATATTCTGCTTTGATTTCGTATTGACATCATTCTATCATTTTTGAGATTATATCCCATTACAGCTTTTCCCACTCTTTTTTGTTGACTCTGAGGGCTACTCCATTCCTTCTATGGGCTTCTTGCCCACAATAGTAGATATGATAATCATCTAAGTTAAATTCGCCCATTCCTGTCCATTTTAGTTCACTGATGCCCAGGATGTCGATGTTTATTCTTGCCATCTCCTGTTTGACCACATCCAGCTTACCAAGGTTCATAGATCTTACATTCCAGGTTCCTATGCAGTAGTTTTCTTTGCAGCATTGGACTTTCCTTTCACTTCCAGGTACATCCACAGCTGGGCATCCTTTTGGCTTTGGCCCAACCACTTCATTAGCTCTGGAGCTACTTGTACTTGTCCTCCACTCTTCCTCAGTAGCATGTTGGATGCCTTCTGACCTGAGGGGCCCATCTTCCACCGTCATATCTTTTAGCCTTTTGTTTCTGATCATGGGGCGTTCTTGGCAAAGATACTGGAGTGGCATTGCCATTTCCTACTCCAGGTGGATTGTGTTTAGTCGGAACTCTCCACTATGACCTGTCTGTCTTGGGGTGGCCCTGCACGGCATAGCCCATAACTTCTCTGAGTTACTCAAGCCCCTTCACCACGACAAGGCAGCAATCCATGAAGGGGTGCTTTGCTATATGCATGTGGAAACCATTTATATTAAGTATTTTGCTTAGGCAGGCAAGAATGAACAAAGGAGGAGGGGGTGTCCGTCTGAGTTTCTTTCACTTTACAATTAAAATTCCTCCATAGCGGTGGCCATTTTGGGTGCCTCTCAAGCGAGGCAAAACAGCGGCGGCCATTTTGTTTTTGTGGCGGCCATTTTGGAACCACTGATCAGCTGTTTAAAAAAGTTTGCTTTGCCATGATCGCTTCCCTGCGATCATTGCAAAGCGAATTTTGGCCATAGGGGCCATCACTAAGCGATCGCTCCAGTGATGGCCAAAAGTCCATCACAAAGTAATTTCATCGCTCAACGGAGCGATCGCTAAGCGAGGCACCACTGTACTTCTAATCATGCTTCTTAAACATCGTGTTACATGGGTTGCTTACAATCATTTGTTCTTTGCATCTTGGTGTCTTCTCAGTTGTCTCTTCAAGATCTATACATTTTTAAACATTTAAACCATTCATATGTGTGTGTTAGTATACAATGTTGTCTACTTTTATACAAATTTTCTTTATGTAATTTCTTTATGTAATTTATTTATTTATTTATTTATTTATTTATTTATTTATTTATTTATTTATTTATTTATTTATTTATTTATTTATTTTATTTCTATCCCGCCTATCTGGTCATACTAGACCACTCTAGGCGGCTTACAATCAGAGCAACAATAAAATTATTAAAAACATTACAGGTAAACAGAAATAGAAAACAAAATATAAAAGAAAAATCGTCAGGGGTTATCTGTTGGGAAGGCCTGCCTATACATCAGTGTTTTCAAGTGTTTCTTAAAAATGCCCAGTGAGGGAGCCGCGTGAATCTCAGGAGGTAAATTGTTCCATAGGCGAGGAGCCACCGCCGAGAAGGCCCAATTTCTGGTCTTTTCCTTCCGGGCCTCTCTCGGCGTCAGGCTCCTCAGCCTCACCTCCTGGCTCGCACGGGTGACACGGGTAAATCTAGGTGGGAGAAGGCGTTCCACCAAATATTGAGGTCCTAAACCGTTTAGGGCTTTGTAAGTAAGCATCAGCACTTTGAAGTCGATGCGGAATCGGATGGGCAGCCAATGCAATGCGGCCAGAGTGGGTGAGATATGTTGATATCTTCTCATTCCACTGAGTAATCTGGCCGCAGCATTCTGCACCACCTGTAGTTTCCGCAGCAGCCTCAAAGGTAGCCCCATGTAGAGCGCATTGTAGTGGTCTAATCTTGAGATTACAAGCGCATGTACCAAAGTGGTGAGAGCCCCCACATCAAGGTAGGGTCGCAGCTGGGCTATCCGCCGAAGATGGAAAAATGCGGTGCGGACCACGGACGCCACCTGAGTTTCCATAGTGAGCGCCGGGTCCAGATGAATCCCCAAGCTGCGAACCCCATCCCTCGCAGGCAGGGTCACTCCCCCAAAAATGAGGGAGTTTCCCAAATCCCCAACTGTGAGAGCGCCCACCCTCAGTACCTCCGTCTTGTCCGGGTTCAGCCTCATAATTGTTTAGTCATTTCTATCTCCACATTTTCTATCATGTCTATATCAACATCGTAACTAATATATATTCATTAAGTACTATTTTTTGCCACATCTTTATATTCAACTTCAAATTGCCTTAAGAGCCACCATATTATGCCTTTACCCTGATTAATGATCCCTTATTTCAGTTTCATTCCCTCTTTGAATATATAAGATATGCCCCTTTACAAGTCCAGAAGTTAAGTATATACATGCTTTCAACAATGAGGCCATCTTAATATTTTACCTTTTCATCTTTTCTAAGTGTTTCAGTCTCTTATTTGTATTTTCCCAATTCTTGTTTCTATCTCCCTAAATATCATGCCTCCAATAGATCTTTATGCATTTGATCTATCTCCAATAGGTCTTCCAAGCTATTTTTAATTAATGCTGCTGATTTCCCCCTTATCTTCCCATAACACAGCTAAGATTCTCCTCTGCTCTCCTGAGTTTTCCCCTCTGATTTCCTCCAGTCCTTCTTTTCTTTGGCATACATCGTCTTCCACCTTCACATTTCCTTGTTTGATGTTTTCTGTATCTTCTTGGATATAGTCCTTCTTTAATTGTTCCATGAACAATTGCATGTCTTGGTTCTGGGATCTCACTATTTCTAAAATTGCTTACAGGGTAGGTTTTGTTTCTTCCCAAAATTTACTTTGTTGTGACATTATGTTTTCAGATGCTAGGTACTTGTATTTCAAGTGAAATATATCTAGTAGCTGAGAGCAGTCAGTCCAGTTCCATCAATAATTGTCTTAGTAAGTTGATCACCCTTAGGGTTAATTGAATCCTCTCTCTGATGTAGTTTGGCAGTCCCATTCACTTGATGTTTGCATTAGATTTTTCAAAGTTAATTGTCTATGTTTTAGTCAGTTCTCAGAAGAAGAAAAAAATGGAAAGACAAAACAGAGTTTCAAAGTAATGTTTCTAGGCTATTTGCCAACACTGTAGACAGACATTACTCTGAGCATTGTTTGCAAAAACAATTTTTAAGGGAAAGATTTCTTAAGTTTAGCATCAAAGTAATACAGAACTTCTTTCCTTGCAGTATAATTAAATGTTTTATTAATGTCCAATTTATTTTCTTTTCTTTCCCTGACCCTTGTGTCCCTGACCTCCGACTGGGACACAAGGTCTACAGAAAACCCACCCACACAGACTGGTACCTACACAAAAACATCAACCACCACCCACAGCAAAAAAGAGGCATAATCCAAACACTGGTAGACCATGCAAATTGGAACTGTGAAGCTCAGTTTCTCAGCATTGAACTCAACCATCTGAATTGGGCCCTACAGGCAAATGACTGCTCTAAAAATGAAATCACAAGAGCCATCAAAGAAAACAGCACCAAACTGAAGAAGAAAAACAGCCACCCACAAATAAAGTATTTCTGCCATACATCAAAGGGGTCACGGACTGCATGGGGAAACTTTTGAAAAAAAACACAACCTGCAAATAGTATTCAAGCTCACCACAAAATACAACAAATGTTACAGTCAGCAAAGGACAGAAGGGACCCCCTTACCACTGCAGGAGTATACCGGATACCTTGCAGTTGTGGCCAGGTATATATTGGAACCACAAAACAAAGCATCCACACCAGAATCAAAGAGCATGGGAGACACTGCAGACTAAAACAACCAGAAAAATCAGCAGTAGCTGAACATGCTCTAAAACAAGCTGGACATGAAATTCTAATTCAAAATACTGAAAAACTGGACAACACCAGCAATCATTATGTCAGACTGCACAGTCAAGCCATTGAAATCCACAAGCACCAGCAGAACCTCAACAAAAAAGAGGAAAGTTTGAAACTCAACAAAACTTGGCTCCCAGCTCTGAAAAATACAGCGTGCAAAAGGTCAATGAACTCTACCCAGCCACAAGGACCGGGGATCACTACACACAAAAGACCAGCTAATGACACCAATCAATCACAGTGACAGATAATCTCTCCTCCTTTCACAACAATACACCCACAACAAGACACACTAATCACCCATCTCCTGAAAAGGACAAAAGCTGATCTCACAGCCATAAATACTCAACTCCCAAGCAAACTACATCAGAGCACAGAGTGCTGTCCCCTGAAGATGCCGGCCACAGAGACTGGTGAAACGTTAGGAAGAACAACCTTCAGAACATTGCCAAAGAGCCCGAAAAACCCACAACAACTACAGAATTACAGTTTTTAAGAAAAATAAAAGCTATAAACAACGTTGAATCATTGCATAGGGTATGGCAGGTTGGAAAGTCAGTAAATTATCTGGGAAGCCATGCAGGTAATTTTCAGAGATTATGGGGTGCTGGGGAAGCTGAGTTTTTAAACAGATTGTTGTGCTCTGTTGCCTTTAAAAAAAAATTAGTATTGATTTTATTTACCATTTTAAATATATTACTTGTTTAATTCTTTTAAAATAATTGTATACCTAATTGTTTTTAGCCTTTAAATATTGCCTTTTAATTGTAAGCCACTTTGGGTCCTTTTAAGATGACAGGTGGGGTAAAAATATTTTAAATAAATAAACAATAAATAAATAAATGGCTTAGGGGCTGCATAAGGCCTGTATGATGCCCACCCTTGCTTTAGAGGGGGCAATTCTCATCTAAAACAAAGCATGCCACCCCAATCATATTTAACCAACACATCAATTTTAGCCAACCAAATATGTTTTCCTGCTCCCTTACCCAGCCCAAAAGTTATCTTCCAGTTGTACTTGAATCCACATGGAGGGATTGGTGGGGTTCCCAGAAGGTCCTAAAGTGCACATCTGCCCAGCAGTAGGGAGGCTGGTCTTGCATTTTGATTTCTGTCATTTGTGTCTTGTTTGTGTTGACAGCATCCGGGACTGTACAATGTGGCAGTAGTGGTGACTGGAGAAGAGGCTGAAAACTAGGGCAGCAGCCATGTGGCCTGCTAAGGAGTCTAGCTGCTGGGCATGATACTGCTTCCATTGGATCTGATCCTTGTGCCACCAGTACTCCTTCGTGTTCCTGTTGCATGTATAAGACCCTGCTGGGCCTATCTCACACTTAACTGTGTGACTACTTCCTCCTTCCCTACCTTCAGCAGCAGCGCAGGAGATCCAGAGCTTCTCCTCATCTTGGCTTTGCTGGGAGCCACAGCAACTTTTCCTCCACTGTCTACCATGCTTTGGCCTGGCTGCTGTGCCATACAATGGTCAGCAAAGAAAACATAAAGGAAGAAAAAGAGGATGGGGGTAGTCTTGGAGCTCTGCTTGGGTGGGTGGATGGAACTTTACAAATATGATTGAATTGTCAAGTAGATCCATCACTACCTCTCTCCCCATTGGGTCCCCCTACCCAAAATTCTTCCAGAGATTTGGTCTTTCAATCTGGAGGTCCAACTCTATAATTTTGTGCATTCTAATTATGACTACATTAGATTATGTAAATATAACTCCAAAGTGTCCTTTTTGGTGTTGAAAGCCCTCTTTTTAAATGACTTTTATCTTTCATGTCCTCTTCTTTGATGATATATCTCCAGAAAATTGATTCCTTCCCCACAAGCCCCTGAACCTTGCTTCCCTTATAAACCTTATAAAGAGGTTTGCTGGTTGTTATACAAAATAGATCATAATGCAATTTTAAAAGCCTCAATAGAGTGTAAAAATCCAGTAAGACAACAAATATACACCATTAGCACGGTAAAAACATAATATGAGTTGCAAAAATGAAAACCAACCAAGCAATACAAGTGCTAAAATCACCTTGTAGAGGGAATTTTAGTGCAGTCATAATTCAGGGATGTGACAACTACAGTAGGTTAGGAGTAGGTGAATGTCTTTTCTTTCTGCCACCCGAAATCCCCTTAAGGCCAGGAGAAATGTCTTTTTTTCTGACAAAAACCTACTTTGCTCGCTGATCTTAAAGATCTGCTGGCAGATGGATCAAAATTTGTTTCCTGCCCTCAGCATTCCCCCAGCTTGATTTTTCCCTCATCAAGTTGCTATTCTGTCAAACAGGGTCGGGGGTCGGGACTAAAGCAAAACACAGGCATCTCTCTCTCTTTTGTATTTTTTTTTTAAACTTCAACCTCACTGAACTTTATGTTGGACTCCAATTAGCAACAGAGTAACACATTCCACCATGGCCTTCCACCATGGCAATTCCTGTAGCCATCCTACCAAGGAGAGTCTAAAAAGCCATGAACCTGTTGTGATCCATATTTACAAGTCAATTATAGCAGGGCTATAAAGTTCCAAATAGAGTAGTCCTAGAATGAGCTGGAATTTTTAGCATGTATACATTACTGAAACAGTGACGTCTATGTTGGCTTGGGCATATTGTGAGAATAGCTGATGGTTGGATTCCAAAAGATCCCCTGTATGGAGAATTAGTGCAGAGAAATCGCCCCAGAGGGAGACCACAACTGCGATACAAAGACATCTGCAAGCGGGATCTGAAGGCCTTAGGAAAGGACCTCAACAGATGGGAAACCCTGACATCTGTGCGTTCAGCCTGGAGGCAGGCAGTGCAGCATGGCCTCTCCCAATTTGAAGAGACCCTTGTCCAGCAGGCTGAGGCAAAGAGGCAGCCCCGAAAGCAGCAAAATCAGGGAGCTGGACAGGGGACAGATTGGATTTTGTCTTCAGTGTGGAAGGGATTGTCACTCTCAAATTGGCCTTCTCAGCCACACTAGATGCTGTTCTAAGTCCTCTATTCAGAGCATACTCTCTCAAGACTGAAGGATGCCTAAAACTATAGCAGGGCTCATCTCCACCAGGAGCAGAGGTTTTTTGTATGTCAATTGGTCTAAATTGCAGAAGCCCCCCCCCCACTTTGCGTCACAGTAGAGATAACTCACAACATTCCTTGCTGTCAAGAAAAGTCTATTTTCTATCCAGAGACAATAAAGATTACTGCTACATGGGGGGGGCCACAAAGGCGTTTTTTGAGGGGGGTGATATTGTCACTGCTAATGAAAAGTGGCTCTCCAGCCTTGTGAACTCTGACTCCTCCACTCCCAAGGTCTCTTGACAAGGCCAACCATCCCTATTGGTTTCATAAGCTATCTAACACTGCATGTTAGATGTGCTATATAGCTTTTGCTTCAATAACAAGCGATAGGACAACAATGCCATAAATGTCTTTCATACTTTAAATTTAGATGAATGATTTGCTTCAATTCTAATGTAAATATTAGGCTCTCTAAATTGCTGCATCCATCTGGGTTGGGAAGAGGAGAGAACTTTTCTTTCCCTTAAAAAAAAACCCATTTGTTTCTAACACCACATAATTAATGTGCAACACAAGGGAAGCAACTGGGTAAGCTTCCTAATTATGCCCTGCTCTGAGATTTGGTGCTGGAGGCATGAATGGGGAAAACCACAGATGTGAAACTTCAGTTTTGCTCCTAGCACAGAAACAAAAAACAGATGGGAACTCAAGAATCCTAATGCAGAATATTTCCAAGCCTGAGACTCTGGCAATGTAAAGAGTGACTGGCAGGACACTGATGAAGTGCTTAGATTGATAGGCTGAGTTTATAATAGCATACCAGTTGACATGATGTGTTTGTCTCCTGACCACAGTAGATACAGTGATGGATGGTTTAACTTCCCTCTTTAAATTATGTTACATCTCTATGTCTCTTAGTTTATTTTTTCTTTCCAAAGCACTCACACATGCCATTCAAGGGTCTTTGTATTGTTTTCCACCTGTTGCATTTCAGACAGATGGGGAAGTAGACTAGAGCACTGGTTTTTAACCTTTGTTACTCAGATGTTTTTGGACTGCAACTCCCAGAAGCCTTCACCATCAGCTCTGCTGGCTAGGGTTTCTGGGGTTTGCAGTTCAAAAACACCTGAGTAACAAAGGTTAAGAACCACTAGACTAGAGTTACAAACAACTGGTTAGTTCATATTTTTTTCGAGTTATAAATGTACAAATACTTGATATTGTGACTGCAATTAAATAAACTGCAAGTTCATTTCTTTGTAGGGTAACTATACCTTTTTAGTTATTTTAATAGTAATTGGGGGAGTGGCCTTACTAAATGGTAGAGAAGGAATGTCAGGTGGTTCACGTGCTGGGCCATGCTGTACCTCACACTGTGGCCTTGTGGCTCTGTTGTAGGTGCTGATGTGATGTCCAGGTGACTGTGAAGTGGGTGTTTATTATACAACAGGCCAGCAGCTTATAGCATTCAGGTTTGTTAAAAAGAACTACCTGAAATGTATCATGTTAGTTATTTGAAAAATTTGAAAGCAGTGTGTTACTTTAGAAAAATTGTAATTATACCATTAACTATATTTGAGGACTTCGAATTTTAATTCTGCCCAATTATTTCTAAAAGGAACTCTCTAAGGTCAGGATGTACTTAAACAATGAAGAACTGAAACTCAGGTTGGTGGAAAGGGTCAAGAAACAGTTGGTTTGTTTGCATTTTGTGAGTTGCTTCCCAATCGGTATAATTTTAACAGCAACTCACAGTAGGATAGTATTTTCTTAATATTCACAGTACTTTGTAATAAACATATGGCTGAAATATTTAGAGAGAAAGGACCTATATGTATGTATAGAAGAAGTGGGGATTGTTTGAAAGTGGGGCAAGGTTGAAATCTTGCAATAGTATAGGCCTTTGGCATGATCCTGGACATTTTTTTGTCTCCAGGAATTATTTGGAATATAATTCTTATGGTACAGATGTAATTATCAGTAGCTGGATGTACATCATTGTACATATTTAGAATAGCACCCAGACATTAAGCTTGATTCCTATGTGATCATGAGTCCATGATGATTGACATAAGCCTTCACCTGAGTAAACATGGGAAAATAGGACTGAAAGAAGGGGAGCCATAGAGCTTTCTTGTTGTCAAGAACACAGTGGGCTGAAATTCTAGCCGACTATCAGAAACACTGTCAAGAACACAGCCAAAATTCAGAATGGAATGGGACTGTTGTGGTTTTGAATACAACTTTCTTCAAGCTTATTCTGATTCAGATAAGAAAGCATTCACTCATTGCAAGGTTTGATCATTGAGTCAGCTACTCAAAACCTCTGGCATAGTTGCTTTTGTAAAGTCCACACACTGAAGAAATATGATGGGGGATCTGCACATCATTACAGAAGTAAGTGTGAATTTATGTTTGAAATGATTTTGGCAAAAGTGGTGAAGGATTGCAAGGGTGCTTCTGACCTTAAAACCTAAATGTGAGCACATGATAGGCACCTTTATAAGAAACAATACAGGGGAAACATTAGCCTGTGGATTTAGCCCTTTGAAACCTAGAATGATTACTTGAGCCCATTTCCTCCTTTGTAAAGGAATCACATCTACACTTTTTTCTAAGAAACTCATAAAGTGTTTGTTTAGTAGAGAAATGCATTTGGAATAAGAAAGATGATAGAAGTCCTAGTTCTAGCTTATTAAATTGGATATGTCAGGAACCGTGACTGCCCTTTCATCTCTAGAGAACAAAGACAAGATGTCTCCTCCTTGGAGGAACAAGTAAGAAGTGTGAGAGGGAAGGAAGTGGCAGTAACAACTGCAAGAGTAGCAACTTCAGGGTAAAGGATGGTTGGCAAAGGTCAGAGCAGGTAAAGGACTATAGAAGAAACCTAAGGAGGTCCTGTCTCTCTCCCCTTCCCCATGCAAAGACATGCACCTTCTCAAGTGTAAGCTTAATTGCACCCAATCACTTTCAACGTTTTCCACCATGTCTTTTGATTTTCACATTTCAATCACACATGGCTTAGAACTGCTCAGTGGCTTAGATATTTGGCTGCAGAGCCAAAGGTTGGGAGTTCGATTTCCCACTATGTCTCCCTGACATGTGTCATGGTTTAGGTTATTAAAGTTAAAATGTAATTTCTAAATGGGATTTGTAGTCATGGAATGGTGTAGAATGAATTCATCTTAGTCTGTGCCATTCTACTAGAAGCATCGAGAAGCTGTTTTCTCTTGCAGCTAGTTAGGAATGTTATCATGCAGATAGCTTGGCCAAGGCCGAAGACGAAGAGCCGAGCCATAACATCAAGGAAGAATGTCAACAACACCTGCGATCCCATGAGAAAAGGAGGTGGAGAGAGATGAACAGTCCTTCGTCCTGACTGGCTTACGTCAGTAGAGAGTGAAGAAGGAGGTGTTTCCAGCGTGTGAAGAAAATGACAGGATGTTACAGGGAGAGAGACTCTTTTTAGACTCATTTTTGGATTATTGGATTTTACCATGGATTTTTGATTTTTGAATGGATTTTGGAGTTCCCAATGCTAAGATGTACCGTATTTTTCGCTCCATAAGACGCACCTTTCCATAAGACGCACCAATTTTTTAGGAGAAGAAAACAGGAAAATATAATCTGTTTTCTTCGCTCCATAAGATGCACAGACTTTCCACCCCTCTGTTTTGTGGGGAAAAAGTGCATCTTATGGTGCGAAAAATACGGTAGTTCATAGTAGGTGAATAGAAAGGGGGGCTTAGCCTTACCTGCCTTTCTAGCTAGTAGAATTTTCCTATTTTAATTTTTGTAGCTGGAATTTGCTAGATTTCTAACTATAGTAGATTATGGAAATGATTTTGAATGCTATGCTTTGCAACAAACTGAATATCTCTAATTCTTTATTTGTCTAATAAAACAATAATACTTAAAAACTTATGCTTGGTCTCTTGAGCAGATAACCTACTACATTACTTAATTGTTTTTTCTTGAAGGCCACAAATCAAGCTACTTTGAGTCCAGTAATTGCCTGAGTTTTGAGAGCTCTGGATGACTCTAAGACTCATGATTTTAACTTGGTTTTCTCAGTGATTATTAAGTGGGAATAGACTTGGCAAAAGGGTGCCAGTGGGACAGCCTGGTTGAGACAAGGACTCATCTCAATTTAAATAGGGGTCAACTGGACTCTGAACCTCTCTATTCCAGCCTCAGCATTCTCTTAAGAGAGCTGTGTGCTTACAACCGGGACTGGACTTGATGATCCATCGAATCTCTTCCAGCTCTGAAGTTCTAAGATGATGATGATGATTGTACATGCTAAATTACAAAGACTTAAAGCTATTAAAATGTCCATTTAATGCTAAAAAAGCTATCATGCTTCATAACCAAAAGCATTCTGGAAAGACCTGTTACATTTGTGAGAAATATAAATGGAAAACTTCCACTGATTTCCTGTAGGAGAAGGGAGTCTGTTAAGAACATTGGTTTTTTTTTTTTTTTTTCAATCAGAAGAAGATATCGGGAACGCTCTCAGAATCTTAAAATACTCTTTATGCATCTAACAAGTCCCTATGGAGGCAAATAATTACTAAGGAACCCAGCCATACAGGTTGCAGGTTAATTGCCAATTAATGTTTAATTAAGATACTTGTGGAAGTCCATACTTTTGACCTGTGGAGCCCTGAGGTGGAATTCTTGTGTGAATGGCATGTCACTTGGTAGCTTTCATTTTGATTTTGGCGGTGCTTATTCACCCTTGCAATGATTCTCTGCAAGTGGTTTTCCCCCTTGTATCCCCTTTTCTTCAGCACACATACAAGGAATCAGCGCAAGAAGTGCATTTGGTAAAGTGGCTGCATGAAATGAAAGATAGAATTCTTGTACCACTAGTGGTTAAGCCGAAAAAAGAAATTTCAGTAGATGTAGATTGTCATGCAAGTTAAATGTGCTAGATTTCCCTCTGCCAAGATAAAAAAACCTTTTTCCTTTTTTTCATGTGGCCATTCTAAATTGGGCTCACACTCTTTCTTGCTACTGTATTTGTCCTGCACCCTGAAATTATTAAGCTCTTGATTAAGGGTGGCCAAGTTTGGAAGAATTACTTTTTAGACTACAAACTCCAAAATCCCCAGCCAGCATACTCAATCTGCACAGGGTTGCCATATAACTTGATTTGCTGGATTTTGCCCAGATTCTAGTCATGCTGCTTGGTGACTGTTAGAGGACTGTCCTTTAACCCAGATTTCCAGTTTTCAGTTTAAAAAGTGTAAATTTCATTATGGAAATCATGAGGCTGGCATGAAGGAACTGATGAGCATGCATGTACTGTACTTGGCTAATTTCCCACCTAGAAGCACTATTTTTAAAGTTGATTTTTTAGCTGGGAAATAGAATGTTTGGTTTTATCTGGTTGTTTATATGTACCTTTGGGCTGCACGAACTACCTGCCAGCCCAGGTTATTTATACTGAATCAGGGTTAGGTTTGTTCTAAGGCATGTTCCTCAAACTTGGATCCCCAGATGTGCTTGGACTACAACTCCCAGAATTCCTAGCCAGCACAGCTAGTGATGAAGGCTTCTGGGAACTGCAGCCCAAGAACACTTGGGTTGGGAGCAACAGTTGTAGAGAGTTAATTGAGTTAACATAAGCAAAGTGTTTTGTATGGTCAATAAAATAAAAAGACTTTTACTATATTATCAATTAATATGAATAAGGTTCTGTTATTTTCTTTTATTTCTGTCTTCATGGTGACCCTATTAGTATATCTGAGGTAAGAATAGTTTTTCCTTGCCATCCTTCAGTGCATTTTCATGGCTGAGCAGAGATTTGAACTCCTGAGTCCTAGTCTCCCACTCTGTCCACTACACCATACTGACTCTGAGTAGATATTACAGTGGTGCCTCGCATAGCGAGGTTAATCCATTCTGGATTAACCTTCGCTATGGCGAAACATCACTGAACGGGACAGAAAAGCCCATTAAACGATGTTTAATGCATTCCAAATGGGCTGAATACTCACCATTCAGCGATGCTTCCCGGGCCCGGCAGCCATTTTCGCGTCCTCGTTAAGTGAGGGCAGGGCGCGAAAACGCTGAGCGCGGCCTTTTCGGGGCTTCCAGCAGCCATTTTGGAGCCGCCGAACAGCTGATTGTCAGGCTTCGTTTTGCGAAGATCGGTAAGCGAAACGCTTACCGATCTTCGCAAAGCGAGTTTTGCCCATAGGGGCCATCGGTATGCGATTGCATTTGCGATCACTGAGACCCCATCGCTATGCGATTTCGTCATTATACGGTGCGCTCGTTAAGCGAGGCACCACTGTATATAACATCAATGAAAAAAAACACAACCCATCAAAGAATGCCTCTTCAGAGTACCTTTCCTCTTTAAAAAAAGAGCTGACTTTTATTTTCAGAAATGGACCTATGGACCAGTTGTCTGAGGTGTCACATCTTTGACATTAAGCTACTTTCTTTTGCAAAGTCAATTAACAATGTAATAGTGTACTATACTCAGTCTCTAGCATTTCTGCATTTGCACTATTGAGGTTAGCTAATATTGAGATTAATAAATAATTATGTGGATATAGGATGGATCATAGCTGAAAAAAGAGTGATCTTGAAGGAGGATCTTTGCTGTTTCTGCATTCTTTATTCCTGTAGAACACATTATATTTTTAATCGTAGAATCATGAAGTTGGAAGGGGCCTATAAGGTCATTAGGTGCAGGAATCCAAATCACAGCAGATCTGACAGGTGTTTCTTTAATTTTCACTTGAATGCCTCCAGTGTTGGAGCACTCACCACCTCTTGAGGTAACTGATTCTGTTGCCATACTACTCTAACAGTTAGAAAGTTTTTCCTGCTATTCAACCAAATCCTGTAACTTGAGCCCATTGCTGCCTGGGATGATCAAGAACAGATCCCACCCCATCTCCCATTCCCCATTCCCACTGCAGGCAGTTACAAAACACAGGAAGCCACATTTCTGGAACACTTGCTTTGTCTACTTTGGAACTTACATTTAAGGTTTGGCAGTTTGATCCTTTAATATCAATGCCATGTGACATGGCTGCATACAGTGTGTATCTGCAAGCACAGTGTAAAGATCAGTGGGCTTTTATATAATTCTAACTGTTGAGGCTGAAAAACATTATTTCAGTCAAACCACAACTCCTTGACTAACTATACTGATAGGCCGTTGTGGGCTCATTTTTTGCTAAAACAATTAGGCAACTGCAAGTTAACCTCATAGCTTCGCAAAGGCTAGAGACCCCAGATATATCTGTATTACACAGTGGGATCAGCTTCATGCCACTTCATTTTACATAGTACAGAACATTTTGCTAAAGAAATCACCATGTGTTACATTAAAAAAGGAATATAAAATTGACTTTTACATGTCACCTTTGCAGCATCCTAACATTATAAGGTTGGAGTTCTTTATGGCACATTCAGATCCTAAATTTACTTGGCTTGTTTATTTGTTTGTTCCTTGTATGTGAGGAAGAAAAACCATTTCCTTCCTCTGTGATGCTTAAAATAACATGTAAACAAGTTTCTTTTATGGAATTAGAAGTAAAAAAATGCAGAAAATCAGTTCCAGAAAAAGGAAAATAACTTCTGCTTAGCAAAAAGGGGAAATATCTCTGTATGAAGAAGTGCAAATTTTGAAATGCAGCGGGTTGTTTTTAAAAAACAGTGCCAGCTTTCCACCACAACTTTGAACGTTTTTTTCCCCTCTTGTTCCCGTCAGCTCTTTGCTGGTGGAAACAACTTTGGCGACAAGTACCAGATTGTGCAAACGGAAACATTTCACCTCCCAAATCTGTCATGGTTGTGCACATATTTCTGTGCAGGCATTTCCATCTTTGCATTGTGCACATATTTAGCTCATGTTTTGGTTGACTTCACGTTTGGTCCCAGCTGCTGAAAGAATTCTGTTGCATTTGACCCTAAGTCATTAAAGCATTTTAGAGCCACAATGACCAAGAGCCTTTTCTGCCTTCCTTACAAGAAGATCTGCAATTGGGAGTAAAGGAGGAGGAGGAGGAGGAGAAAGGGATTTGGATGAGTCTGGCATCTTTTAAGATTTATGAACTGCTAAATTTAGAAATGCCATTTTGTTATTGCCAGCATGTACTGTGGGCTTCTGTGGATGAGTCACTACAGCTTTGCGGGGGGGGGAGTAGGGGGGAAATAGCAATCTCTTCCTTTTCTGAGCGCTTGTATGAGTAACATGAAATGGGTTCCATTAATCATTTTAACCACTGTGTTTGCTCTGGATAAACAACACACCTTATCAGATGATATGCCCTCCAAAGGTAGTCAGTCATCTTGGAAAAAAAAAAAAAGCCTTCTGCTTTGGAGCTCTGCTCCTCTGCTCATTATCCTATCCCAAATAGTTGTGGATATATATTTTTTCTTCCCTGAAAGGGGGAAAAACTGTTCAAGCAAAATATTAAACAGCATTCATTTGTCATTTTCCTGCCGGGACCAGACAGAAATCTGCTGGGACTGGAAATGTGTGGTCATTATGAAGCTTGTCTTGAATTGTTTGTTTATCTCATGCCCTCTTTTCTTGCCTTATTTTGAGCCATCCCTTTGTGAGTGATAATTTCAAACACTTTGTCTTGACAACAGCATCCCCACAATGTTTGAACTGAAGCTAGTAGGTGCTTGAGAGTTCATCTTATGAATACCCACTCTGGGACACACAAATCATCACACATTGCTTCAGTCTCCTTTTTATCATCAGCCATTGTCATCTGTCTGAGATCTCTCCACAGCCTGAATGGTTAGGGCTTCTTTTTCTTCGTGCAGGCGTTGCCTGTTTAGGTAGGTTCTGACTTCTCTTGGGACAGCCAAGGGCAATGTTACGCATCACAAATTATGACTCATCCCCAGAGCCATCCTGAGACTTTTTGCTGCCTAAATCTGACCGGCTTACCTTTGGCGCTGGACACAGAAGTCCAAAAGACATGTCTCTCCATTTAAATATTGTATACAAGAATAATGAACTAATAACAAACATTTTATCACTTCTTTGCATTGTTCGAAGAAACTGTCTAATTCTGGGTAACAGCAGGCCTTATTTATGCCCAGTTTAAAGGTGTGAGCTACTAGATTTTATTTATTTATTTAATATATTTTTATATATTCAATATTTTAATATTTATTTAACATATATGTATATAATATATTTTAACCCACCCCTTTCTCCATAAAAAGGACACAAGGAGCTTACATAATTAAAAGACAATATTGGAAGCTAAGAACAATGAGAATACAATGGTGACTTTTAGCATTAAAAGACAGTATTGAAAGCTAAAAACAATAGTTATACAAATATTAAAAAGGAACAATCAAATACCACTCTGAAAACAGGTAAACACAAGCAATACTAAAAACACAGTCAAAGCAGTAATGCATAACAATCTATTTAAAAAACACATTCAGGCAGCCAGGCACTGAGGGAAAGCTTGCCTGCTTGCAGACGGACAGCAAAAATGGATAAGACACTGACCCATGAACCATGTTGACATGAAATTCCTCCTTGGGCAAAGAGAGGTACCCACAGCAGGCATATTTAAAATGGTCTTGGAGTTCTGTGGAACTGTCAAATAGATGTTCTGTTTGTGGTTGGGGAAGACTTATAAAGGTGATAGAATTGAAGGCTGCCATGGTGTTTTTTGAGTGGTTCTTTGCCCTCAAATTTATTTCCTGTGGTCTAGGATAGTAAGTAGATAGATTTGCTTTACATGTTCAAACATAGAGAAAGGAGCAGTAAAGGTGTCCCAGCTCACTCTTGCAAACACTTAATGCTGCCTCCCAACTCTTCCTCATGTATAAAAGGGGAATAAGAAACAAAACCAAGAAGGGAATCTTTGCTATCTCCAGTTAGTAACGGGAAATAATGGTGAGCAGGATTTTTTTTTGGGGGGGGAGGATTTATAGAAGAGGCACAGTCTTTGTAGGCTATATTAGGCCTGTGGGGTAGACAATTCTCTTTCCTTGAAAAACAGCAATCCTTTATCTGCATAGGTCTTTATAAGCAATCCTTTCTGGCAAAAGTGAATAGGAAAATGTGTTTTGTTTTTAGAATTGTTTTTCTTTTCCTTTTTCATCACTGAAGAGTTATGGGGGAAGTTGAAATATATACATTCAAATCTATTTAAAAATCCTGGAAGCTCTTAATTTTTAAAAAGACAGTGGAATTATAACAAAAGAGAAATGGACAGAGTAAATGAAGGATCAGAGAGAGCTCAAGGCTAAGAGCTTGAGGAGAAGGAACAAGATGAGCAGCAGGATTGAGATGCAGTGGATGAAGATGGAGAAAGTGAAGGAAAGGGAGAAAATCCTAAGCCTTCAAGGAAAGAAAAGGGAAAGAAGTAACTTGGACAATAAGAGTCAGCAGTGGGTTAATTAAGATAATTAGAAGTTAAAATAATAGAAATTAAAAAGGGAATTGTGGTGAAAGGATGTTATAATAATTGATAACTTGGGTAAGCCCAGTGAGGAGGAAGGAAAAGAAAGTAATATGGAAATGGTATTTAACAGTTGTTAAATTAAACAAAATAAACAAAAACTTATCATCTCTATGTTGGAAGTGTAAGAAAGAGAAAGGGACGTAAGTGCATATGTGGTGGTCTTGCAAAACAAGAAGGAAAGAATGGAGCTTGCTTTTCAATGAAATAAGAGATATAATTGGAATTGATATACAACCATTTTGTATGATTGCCTTGCTGAAAGTTGCTAATGAAAAACAAGTAGAGAGGGAAGAAAAGGAGTTAATTACTATAATGGTAACTGTGTCAAGGTTAATAAACTGGAAAGATGTGGAAATATGGAGGAATGGTAGATAGAAATGTGGAATATGGCAATTAATAACAAATTAATTTTTGATATGAAAATTAGAAGATATATGTTTAATAATAATAATAATAATAATAATAATAATAATAATAATAATAATAATAATAATAATAATAATAATAATAATAATAATAATAATAATAATAATAATAATAATAATAATAATAATAATAATAATAATAATAATTTTTAGAGAAATATGTAATCCATTTCTGGAATATGTCCTGACTAAAGAAAAGGATTACACACCAAAAGAAGAATCTATGTATTTCTGGAGAGATATGAGGTGGCATGATTTGTAAAGTTAAAGTACTGGAACCTAGTCCTCAAGGTGAGGGTGGCACTGAGTGGAGAAAAATGTAAAGAGTGATATTGTATAAGAATAATGAATTTAAGGAGTGGGACGTGGTGGCGCTGCAGGTTAAACAGCAAAAAACCTCTGGGCTGCAAGGTTGAAATATCAGCAGTTTGAATCCACGCGACAGAGTGAGCTCCCATTGCTTGTCCCAGCTCCTGCCAACCTAGCAGTTTGAAAGCATGTAAAAATGCAAATAGATAAATAGGTACCACCTCAGTGGGAAGGTAACAGCGTTCCGTGTCTAGTTGTGCTGGCCACATGACCACGGAAACTGTCTATGGAAAATGCTGGCTCTATGGCTCAGAAACGGGGATGAGCACCGCCCCCTAGAGTCAGACATGACTGGACAAATTGTAAATGGGAACCTTTACTGTATTTTATGATTGAATGTTTATTGTCTTTTGTGCGTGTGTGTTTGTTAAAATAATTTTTTAAAAGAGTCCTACTGTTCTAGGATCCTCCTCTATAGTTGAATAGGAACATTTATTTATTATTTTTTATTTAAAATACTATTACGGAGACATCACTTCCACCAGATGGAATGTACAGCTAGATATTCGTCTCTCCATCTTGCTAGCTGTAATTAAGTTCCTAAATGCCTTTCTTCCTTTTTGAAATGTGAGTAAACTTGCTTAAAATCATTTGAGAAAAGTTCAAGCAGAAAAAGAAGTGCTTTTTAAACTTTAAAGGCTCCGGTCTTTATCTGTGGAATGTACTTTTGCTTTCTCTCTTACAAACGCTAGTGAAAAGCTGAACTGCTAATGAATTGTTAAAACTTTTCTGTGCTATGAATCCTTCATTCTTCTTATGAGAAGGAAAAAAGATAAGGGTTGTAAAACCCCCAGCTGGTCCTGAGAGCCAGTAGAGGCTAAGCCATTGGACCATAGTCTTGAAAGACTCAGACAAATAAAGACAGTATCCCCCACTCTCAGTAAAATCCAAGAAGGTGCTGGAAAGAAGGGGGGAGGAGAAACCTCACTGAGCAGTTTTACAGAAGTAAAAATGGATAATCAGATAGGTGAATTAACAGCATGTGTGAAAGATTTAGCCAAACATATACCACGCCAGATAGATAAAAACTGGAACAAGTCATTTTGAGAATGGATTCTTTAATGAAGGAAACTCAGCAGATTGGGAAATATATGAAAATGGTCCAGGCGGAAATAAAGTATGGTAAAAATGAAGGACAGAGTAAAACAAATGAAAGATTTATTAAAAAAGAATGAAGGGAAAGTGAAAGCACAGCAACAGAAGATGGATGATATGCAAAAGAGAATTATTTATTTGGAAGATAGCTCAAGATGCAACATCAAAATAATGAACTTTGAGCTGAAAAAAGGTGCTGAGCATAAACAGGAAGTGGTGGCCTGGATAAATTCTATTATGAACTCCCAGCATGGGTCTGAAGAGGGTATAGAGAAAATTCATTTTGTTGGGAACCCCAGAAATAAGAGACCAAGACCTATAATGTTAAAAAATTTCAATTATGTCAAAAAAGAACAATTTCTTAAGGTCACCAAAGCAAAACCAGAACTACTAGTTTACAGGTCAAACTCCTTACAGATCTATCAGGATTTAAGTAATCCAGTGGAGAAGAACGATGAAACCCATCACAACAATTTTAAGCAAGAATGGACTGAGATGCAACTGGGGTCATCCACTTTTTCTAAAAATATGGAAGGTTGGAGTTCTCTTCAGAATCTCTTCCTTTGAAGAAGGTAAGGACTTTTTAGTTCTGTGGGGCCTTTGGCAAGAAGATCAAGAAGACCAAGGTGCAAGCAAGTAGGCCTGCAAGGAGTAGAAATACAAGAGAGAAGATATCTGAGTTGAGAAGAACCATCTGATGCTTGAAGACTCCCCCTGCCCCTGCCCCTTTGGGTGTTTTCCTTCCCTCCCCCACTCCTTTTTTTCTTCTCCTTCCTCCCTGTTAGGTTTCTATACCATTCCTACCCCCCTGTTTTGCTTGGTTTATTGTTGTTTTGTTTTAATTTGTTTTATGGGTAGGGAGAAGAGGGAGGATAGATTAAAGGATAAAGATGCTAAAATTAAAATAAATAAGTAAAATAAAAGGGGGAGGGTATTAAGAAAGAAAAAAGAAAAAGAAAAAGACGCAAAGTAGAATAGGAATGAGGATTTGGTTGATGTTCAGACTGGTGGGGGTGGCATCTCCCCCCCCCAGAGTTCACATCGAACTTTAGAGTGGTGTGGGGAAGTTTGGGGGGGGGGGAAAGAGGTTAATTGTAGGGTGAAGGGTTAGGGATAGGGGATTGAATAGTATATTATGTGAATTTGTTTTTTTTTTAATTTTGTTTTGTTTTGTGCAATGCACAATGGGACCAAAAAAAGGATGGGATATAGAATTGATATGGGGAAAAACATGAGGGTGGCTACTTTAAATGTGAAAGGCCTAGGGTCTGTAACAAAGAGAAAAATAATAGAAAAATTACTGAAGATGAATAAGGTTGACATTATTTATTTACAAGAGACTCATCAATCAAAGGATGGAGTTAATGAACTGAAATTACAAAATATAGACATTTATGAAAAAGGATTTGGGACTACCAAATCCAAAGATGTAGCAATTCTGATCTCTAAACATTGTGAATTTGTAGTAAAAGAAGTAGTAAAAGATAGTAATGGTAAATATTTAATAATACAGGGATTAATGGGGGAAGAAGATTGTACGTTCATAAAAATTTATACACTGAACATGAATCAAGGAGAATTTTATAAAAGTGTTGTTAAAGAGATGGAGAAGGTTAGAAAGGGATATGTTGTTAAAGCAGGAGATTTCAATATGGTTTTAGATAAGGTAAAGGATAAAACTGTATGTAAAAAGATGAATTGAATAATAGAAGTACCATATTGGGTAAGTTATTGAATACTACGGACCTAAAAGATATATGAAGAGAATTGAAGGGAGATGAAAGAAGATTTATGTATTATTCCTCTGTACATAATAGTTATTCTAGAATAGATTTTATATTTATATCCCAAAATTTAATTTCTAAAGTGGTAGATACAAATATTAATGTGATAAAAATAATGGTTCATGCATTGATGATGGAGATGAAAATTAAGCAAGATTATAAAGAAGCTAGAAGATGGAGAATAGATTCTAATATTTTTCAGTATACAGAAGAATGGATATGATTAAGAAAGAATGGATAGAAATATGGTCAATAAATGAAGCAGGTGGGAGTAAAATAGGAGTGTTATGGGATATAATGAAAGTAATTATGAGAGGAATTGCTATAAGGGAAATATGCAGAATAAAAAATTGAGAGAAGAAAATGTTAAAAAAATAGAAGATTTGTTAACAGATTTAGAAAGTAAATATTTTATAGATAGAATTAATAAGAGATTCAAGCTAAGAGGAAACAGTTAGAAAACATAAAGTTAGAATAGGTTCAGAGGGATTTGATATATTTGAAGAGAATTTTTTTGAGTATAGTAATAAAAATTCAAAATGTTTAGCTAGGGTTTCTCAAACTAAAAGAATAAAAAATACAGTTGGAGTGATTAGAGATAAAATGTGAAAGAATTATAGGCTGATGAAGGAAAAACTAATAGTATTACAAGAATTTTAACAAAATTTATATAAAGGTAATAATATACCGAAAGATGATATAGAAAATTATATTAAAGAAAATGTAAGGAGTAAGCTAATAGAGAATGACAAAAAAGAAATAGAAAAAGAGGATGAGGAGGATGAGGAGATTATAGAGGTTATTAATAAATTAAAAATGGTAAAACTTCAGGTTTTGATGGAATGGGATCAGAATATTATAAATCCTTTAAATCAATATTGATCCCCAAGTTGAAAATACTTTATAACGGAATATTAGAAGGAGAGAAAATGCCAGGTTCTTGGAAATATTCCCTAAAAACTCTTACTCCAAAACCCAATAAAGATTTGACAGATCCGAGTTTGTATAGACTTATTTCACTATTAAATCAAGATGCAAAGATATTTATAGCAATTTTGGCAAATACAATGAATAAGTTTATTACAAATTATATTAAAGAGGATCCGAATGGGTTTCTAAAGGGATGACAAACGGCAAATTTAGCTAGGAGGATATTGAATAGTATATATAATATAGAAAAAGATAAGGTAAAGGCAGTTATTTTAACATTAGATATTTTTTAAGGCATTTGATTGTGTAGAGTGGTCAACATTAAAGCTTCTTTTAAAGGGTTGGGGTTTCGGAATGAAATTTAAGGGGGTAATAGACCAACTATATTCGTAGAACACTTCTGCAGTAATAGTTAATGATGGGATGACAGAACAGATTTCTCTAGGCTGAGGCACTAGACAAGATTACTCTCTTTCCTCAGTTCTGTTTTGCATGATTATTGAAATGTTAGCAAATGCAATAAGGAATGATGAATTAATCTATGGTATGGATGAGAATAATAAAATAAAGTTTAACATTTGCTGATGATTCCCTTTTGACAGTGAAAAACTCACTAGAATATGGATAGAATTAAAAATCATTTAGAAAAATTTGGGGGAAAAACTGGATTATATGTAAATTGGCAAAAATTGAATTAATGTTGTTTAAGCATAATAAACTAGAACAAGAAACGTTTGCTGATAAATATGATTTTGGGATACGTAAATCTGTTAAATATTTAAGTATAGATTTAGTAAAAGATACTCAGAAAACAAAGGAGAATAATTATAATGAGCTAAAAAGAGATATTAAAAAGAAAGTACAGGAATATTGTAACTTGAAATTTTCTTGGTTTGGAAGGACTGCGCTGACAAAAATGAAGATTTTACCAAAGATTAATTTTTTATTTAGAATGCTACCAGTACAGATAACAGAAGATGATTTCAAATTTTTCCAAGGATTGATTAACAGATATTGTAATGAAGGGAAGAAAGCCAGAATAAATAAAAGGTATTGGTACAAGACAACAACAAAAGGAGGTATAGGTATACCAAATATTAAAAATGGCTAATCAGCTGAGATTTACTGGGAAAATTATATATAACCCAGAAAGGTTAATTTGGTGGAAAATGGAATCATCAGAACTACAGGTTGATATTGAAAAATATCTGTTTGGTATAATTTAAAAACATAAAATAAGTGACATTAATAACCCTTTTTAAAAAACTATGTTAAACATGTGATATAAGTATATAAAAAAACTTTGTCCATCTCACTCTCCATTATGATTAGTAAGTGAAACCAATATGAAAGTCTATTTAGAACTATTTAAAATAAAATGTGATTAGATTAAAAGACTAGTTGAATAAAATGGGATCGAAAGAACAAATGAAACAGATTCTTCAAAATAAGAGTGTATCATGGTTGAATAATCTGCAATTAGAAAGATGGATTAATGAATGGATAAAGAAGTACAGTGGTGCCTCGCACAACGATTGCTTCATACAACGATGAATTCACACAGCGATGGGTTTTTTTGAGAAATTTCCCCCATCGCTTAACGATGTTCTCTATGGGAGAATTTCACTTAACGATGTCCCTTTTTGCTCATTTAAAAGTGTCTTAAAATGTTTGAAACCTGTTTTAAATGCTTGGATTCCATAGTGCACCTTGTGAAACATGTGCAAACTTAATTTGGTTTTGTTCTGAGTCTTCATTAATTTTTGGTGATTTTTTTATTTTCCCCATTTAAATCAATTGAATGGACAGTTCAATGCATTCCAATGAGAGAAAATTCAAAAAAATCACCAAAAATTAAGGACGACTCAGAACAACACCAAATTAAGTTTGCATAGGGTTCAGGAGGTGGGCTAACGATTGCAAGCATTTAAAACCTGTTCCAAACATTGTAAGGCACTTTTACAGGAGCGAAAAAGGACTTCGCAAAGCCATTGAAATGTATTGAGTCGGCTTCAATACATTCCAATGGAGGAAACATTGTTTCACTCAACGATGTTTCCTATGGGTTTTTTCACTTAAAGACGGCAATCCGTTCCCATTGGAACGGATTAACCGGTTTTCAATGCATTCCTATGGGAAATGGTGTTTCACAGAACGATGTTTCACACAACATTGATTTTTTTGGAACCAATTAACATCGTTTGTGAGGCACCACTGTATAATAAAGCTAGATAATATACAAAGTATGAACAATTTCTATTATCATAGAAAGATATTCAGATGATTGATTCAGTGAAGGTTGTAGTGAGTGAAATATATAGATTCCTGCTAGATTTAGAAGAAGAAGAGATTGAGAATGAAGGATTGAAACTAGTGTGGGAACAAGACTTGGGAAAAACAAATGGTGAAGAATGGATGAAGATGTGGAAAATGAGGGTCTTGAGATTTATGCCAGTGAGAATAAAATATTTTTTTTCAAAGTAGGCTTAAGATGGTATCTGACACCAATAAAATTGAATAAAATTAATGCTAGTTGTCTGAATGTCTGTTGGAAATATAAGAAATTGGTACATACTTTCATATGTGGTGGGAATGTGAAAAAGTACAAAGATTTTAATCTTTAAAGAATTAAAGGACATCTGTGAAAATGATATAGGATTTAATCCTGAAATAGTTTGTTAATCCTTAAAAATGTGGATTATGATATGATGACTAGAGAATTGGTTACCAATTTATTATCAGCAGCTAGATTAATAATAGCTGGGAATTGGAAATCAAAGTCTGAATTTTAAATGAAAGAATGGTATAATGAAATATGAACATTGCTATAAATAAGTTAACTTTTAACTTAAAGGTTAAGAGAGGAGAGATAAAATAATAATAAATTTATGATATATGGGGCAGATTTCTTGAATATGTGCTAACAAGTGGAAAAGGAAAAGTTCCAAATCTGGAATCAATGCAATTCTGGAGAAGAGGACAATAAAGGAAGAAGAAGAATAAAGTCAATGGAAGAAGAAGATTACTGGAAGAGGTCCCAACCAGGGTGGAGGGAAACACAGTTGATTTGTATTTTGATTTATGTATTTTATGTTGTAGTTAAAAAATAATTAAAAGAGTTAAAAACAGGTAAAAAATTATCCCAACTTTCTCCTTAAAATGAGCCAAGGCACCTTGCAGCATTAAAAGGACACTATTTAAAACCTAAAAACAGTATGTACAGAAATATTTTAAAAGAATTCAACAAACAGCACTCTCATGGGAATAAGGGGAGGAGAGAGGTGGTATAACCTCTAAAAAGTTAATTGATTAACAGCCAGAAAGGCCAGAAAGAAGAGAGGAGTTAGAAAGATAGAAAATGGATGATGGGTTATGTGAATGTGTCTGAGAGTGGACGATATGGATTCTGTTCTGTTCTGGATTTCATTTCATGATGATGGTATGAGCATGTAGCTTGAAGGAGAGAGGATGTAAGTAAAGGAGAAAGAAGAAGGTGGGGGCTAGCCCACCATAGCCCACTATAGCCTACCCTAGGTTAGCTTTTTAGTGTTTATTATTTTAAATGGGAAATAGGTATCTTATTTAACTGCAATTATCTTTTAATATGTTTCTTGATGCTAATGCCTATGCAATATAAACTGAATTCTAATGAAAATCTATTTTTCTAATAAAAATTAATTATAAAAAATCCTTACAGAGGACTGGTCTCTTGAACAGCAGGGTCTGGCTAAATCCAGAAAGGGAGAAGGCCACAAACTAGCTATCATTCAAGAGTCCTACCTAACTGAGCTGTTGTGAGTTCTAAGGAATCACAAAGCCCATGTGCCTGTACTTGCAAAGTACTGAGTAAGTGTGAAGTGTTCTTTTTAGGTCATAGTTGTTTAAAGAGCTTATGCTACACACTGTTGAGGTCTTGGGACTTGCTCAAGTGCAAAGGTGGTAGATAAGTGCTGGTCGAACTCTCTCGCTGAATGCCCAGTGGCCCTTAGGGGGTCCGGTGCACCACAAGGAGTCTCCTGGGACTTTCAGAATTTTCAAACCAACCAAAATTAACAAGGAGGAGGAATTTAATGAGTACTTTTCACAACACTTGAGAGCATACACACATACTGGAGATTTCTCTTGGCAAATTTTCCCCCAACAACACGCAGAGTCAAAGGGTGAGGTAGTGCTAAAATGAAAGTGTAGGGCCTGATGCAGGTTTAATCCCATGCCTGAAATGGATGGACGTGTTACAGACATTTCAGTAATTTGTATACTGCCCAATTTAGTGACATGCGCAACTCTGGAGAGGTAAACTAGTCATATAATTAACTGTACCTTTCCTGTGTTTGGAGTTTTCCTGATGTATCTTTAAAATAGACCTAACACCTCTGGAGAATGAGTGATTCAGACTAGGACATAAGTATTTAGATGGTGATAGTCATTGAGTCAGATCTTTGTTTTATTATTTTCTGTTCTTGACCAGCAATAGTATCCTGGGTTTCAGGCAGAATTTCTTCCTAGCCTGCCTGGATATCTGTACTAGTCTCTCAACCATACTAATTTTCGAAAATCAGATTATATTAGCTTTTCTCAGGTGACGTGGTGCTACCATGTCATTTTCCTAAACAGAATGCTTGACAACTTTGGGGGTAATGGACTCACCTCCCTCTATTACTATCTCCATGCAAGAACTGGAGGTTGTTCATGAATTTGTGTACCTTGGCTCAACAATCTCTGACACTCTCGCCCTAGATGTCGAGCTGGATAAACGCATTGGGAAAGCAGCTACCATGTTCTCTAGACTCACAAAGAGAGTATGGCTTAATAAGAAGTTGACGGCATACACCAAAATCCAGGTCTATAGAGCCTGTGTCCTGAGCACACTCCTATACTGCAGCGAGTCCTGGACCCTTTGTGCACGGCAGGAGAGGAAGCTGAACACCTTCCATATGCATTGTCTCCGACGCATTTTTGGTATCACCTGGCAGGACAAAGTTCCAAATAGAGTAGTCCTAGAACGAGCTGGAATTTTCAGCATGTATACAATATTGAAACAGCGCCGTCTACGTTGGCTTGGGCACGTCGTGAGAATGGCTGATGGTCGGATTCCAAAAGATCTCCTGTATGGAGAATTAGTGCAGGGAAGCCGCCCCCGAGGGAGACCACAGCTGCATTACAAGGACATTTGCAAGCGGGATCTGAAGGCCTTAGGAATGGACCTCAACAGATGGGAAACCTTGACGTCTGAGCGTTCAGCCTGGAGGCAGGCGGTGCATCATGGCCTCTCCCAATTTGAAGAGACACTTGTACAGCAGACCGAGGCAAAGAGGCAGTCCCGAAACAAGCAAAACCAGGGAGCTGGACAGGGGACAGATTGGATTTGTCTCCAGTGTGGAAGGGATTGTCACTCTCGAATTGGCCTTCTCAGCCACACAAGACACTGTTCCAAGACCTCCATACAGAGCACGATACCATAGTCTCTTGAGACTGAAGGATGCCTACATCTGGGGGTAATGTATAACATAGGGGATGTGTTTTACAGGCAGTGGTGCAGGAGTATGGTATAAAACCCCAATTCCTCATTCTCCAGTCTCAAATCTGGAGTATGTGTGTGAGTGTATGCGTGTGTGCATGCATGCATGTGTGCATGTGCATGTGTTGGGGGAATGTGGCTACAGCTGCTGTTGGATTTTAAGAAGAGCATGTAACTCCTACCTGTAGGGTTCAAAACCCCAGTGAACATCACATTTACCTTGGCCTTTAAGATATACTTTAAAGAAAAAGAAAGAGTGGGAGATTAAATAGAATTTCAGCAGCAAGACTTTGCCACTATCACTGCTGGTTGGGAAGCAGAAACTCTGTCATCCTAGGAAACCTTTTGGGTCTCTCCATTCTATTTTCCCTGCTGTTTATTGTTTTCCGTGTTCTTTAATATTCACTAGCTAAGTTACACAAATGCATCTTATTGTGTTTAATGGTTGGATAAGCTGGATCAGGGTGATTACCCCTAAGGGAGTGTTAATAAACCGTGTTTTAACAAGCTAAAATTTATACTACTGTCAAAAGTTAATTGCCCTGTTATGTTCACTTTGCAGGACTGCTAATTACGAAGGGGGCAATGGTAAAAAGCAATAACACAAAGAAGGAACAATATATGCAAAACCAGGCATAAAAGATGCTACCAGTTGATGAAAGGATAAAAACCGCTAAAGAACAATTCAGTAGAAGAACAGAACAGTGTTGCATCAATAGAAATGAGACTCCAGCTGCTGTTGTCCTTGGAATGTCAGTGTTTGTGTAAATGTGCAGAAATGGGCTGGACTGTGGTGAGGTACAAACAGCATCTTATTAGAAAGTGATTTTTAATATAGTGCCAGACTTTCCACGTTCTAAATAGGGCAGGTTGGCTAATGATATTAAAATCAAAATTGCCTTTAGATTTATATTTTAGGTTTAAGAATCTGAGAGCTCTATTATATCTGTGCAGCAGTTCTGCAGTTTTCATCATCAGCCAGGTTGTGCTGGCTAAAAGCTGATAGATAGATAGATAGATAGATAGATAGACAGACAGACAGACAGACAGACAGACAGACAGACAGACAGACAGATAAAAAGGGATTGCAATCCAACTACCTTAGGAGAGTCATGTGTTACAATGCTTTAAAAAAAGAGAAAAAAAAATGAAAACCAAGAATGTGTAGTACCTTTATCAAACCATTAACATCTCAAAAAAACTAGGCTACTTAATATGCTTCATGAGCCTGGGCACTGCAGGCCAGGGAAAAGTAGGGCAAAGAACAGAAAAGTTCCCAAACCATTCTGGCCAAATGTTAAGTGAAGATCCAAAATGGAGTCTGCAACATGGTAGAATCAGCATGAGGTGGAAGGTTTCACTTCAGGGGATGCATGAACTAGGATGTAAATGAAACCAGGACAGGAATTATGGTGTGAAGCAAATTTTCTGATGGGAGGATGGCCATGTTTCTGGGTGCCTGTGCTCTCAGCCAACGAGAAGCTACCTGTTTAGACATAAGGCAGCAGGAATGATGGCGAGTGATGGACAACTGAGACAGAGAAAGACAATGAATCCTTCCTCCCACCCCTGAGGTAAATCCCCATACCCAAGTGTTACAAGGGCCAGCCTGATGAAAAATCCTGCAGGACTTGAAAGTCAGCTTGTTTTCAAAATTTTAAAATTTTACTAAACAAAGCTATTACCCACCTATGTATTTGGATTTTGTGTTAGAACATGTTTGCAATTTATGACTGGCCAGATCCTATAAGGAAGTATGCAAGAAAGAGATGAAAGCAGTACCCCTCCCAGGGTCCTAGCTCTTTGGATTGGGCATATTTGCTCCAAATATTGTGGTCTTTTGCCTAGGCGAGGTTGGGAAGTCAAACTAAACTGCATTCTGCTTGGGGTAGCAAAAGTGGTCTGGCAGTGACCTTATATGATAGCTTGGCATGGTCACAATAGGAGTGTAACCAGTACTTTGCATTTTTTTTTTCAGTCCCAGTAATTCCTTACACAAACTGAGTTTTCTCAAATCAGCAATGGGAAGAAATGTTCCCCTCTCCCTGGCTGATTCCCTATGCAAGATTGAGTTTGACAGTGTTTTGCTTGGAAAAAAATTGCTTGCCTTAATCTCAGGCTCTTACACTGGTCAGTTTCAAATGAGGGTGTTGGTCAGTATAGGAGCTTGAAATTGACAAATGATGATGGTAAAGAATCCTACAAAGAATAGCATCAGTTACTGTACAATATATATGAGGAATACACAAGAAGAAACTGAGGATGCTTTGCTGGCGATCTTCTCTAGGAAGAGAAGAAAAGAATGACATAGAAAACTGTGGAAAAATCCTGCAGGACTTGTGGGAAATTTCCTGCAGAAACATCTAGATTCACAACCTTAGTTCACACATTTTTTAATTGTTCAGGGGAAAATGTGGGAGTGTTTGTACACTAAAACTTATCACGAAGATAAGTTGTCATTTTTGCAGGATTTAGTCCTCCCACAAGTCTTATAGGAACAAAAGTAGTATGTGAATATTGCAAAGGAGGGCTTCAGAGGTAGAGAAGTTTCCAGGTCGAAGGAAAGATGGTTGAGAGAAAGATTCAGTGTAAGCAGTGGTTTGAAAAAAATTAGAGGGGAAACAAGTGACAGAGTAGGAAACTGAGAGCAGGACCCAGAAGACAGAAAGCGAGACCAGAAGAAGCTAATGACAGATCATAGTGTAAAGAAATCTCATGGATATAGAACCAATTATTTCTCCCAGCTAATGCAGGCGCATTGAATTAATGGGGCATCTATCTATCTATCTATCTATCTATCTATCTATCTATCTATCTATCTATCTATCTATCTATCTATCTATCTATCTATCTATCTATCTATCTATCTATCTGTCTGTCTGTCTGTCTGTCTGTCTGTCTGTCTGTCTGTCTGTCTGTCTGTCTGTCTGTCTGCTTTTCAAAATCCCATTGATTCAGTGCATCTGCTCTACTTGAGATGCATAGAAAAATCTCTATTTTCATCCCTGAAAGTGCCTTATTGGCTGTGAACAGTGCTACTTTTTCTACTCATTGTGACACCTCACTAAGCTGTGGGTCATACCTCTAACAAAGAATGCTTTCTTCTTTGTAAGTGGGACTCTGGCAATAAGAATGCAGAATTATTGTCTCCATTTAAGGAGAAAAAACACCCAATCACCTCAGGCCCACAACGCTGAACTCTTCTTAATGTTCAACAGTTCAAAAGGAGCTTCCTTGAAAATCTGCCGGCTCCTGTCCTTCTTGGAGACCTTTTTATTGCTTTTGAACTTTCAGTAAAGTACAGTACAAGACCCTGTGCTGTGAATGGAAGAAACAGTTAATGAAGTGGTGGCAGCTAAATCAGCTCTTTATGTCCTGCTCATTCAGTCTTACTTCTTTCTTCATTAAACCACAGCATTTGAGTCAGTTCAGATCCTAGGAATGTCATGTCTGTCTGTAAATGATAGGAAAGGAGGAAGAAGTGTGACATTTTTACCAACTGCTTTTGGCCGTTCCTGAGATTTGCCAATAATTTTCAGAAATTGACTGCTGGCCATGGTGAGTGAAGAATTTTGGAACATATATTAGAAGGCTATTTAGAGAACATGGAAAGAGAACTGCAGAAAAGCTCTTGGAAGAAGCTGTTTTTTCCTGAGTTCTGTCCAGGGTGCTGAATGATTCGCTATTGACCTCCTCTGTATTTTGGTATCCAGACTAGACATGGGGATGAATTTAAAAAAAAAACAAACAGATTGAGATATTCATCAGAAATGGCTGATTCATTAAATATTTATCCGTTCATATTCATGGGTTCCAGAGACCATGACGAATATGAAGGGACAAATATTGCCCCATTTTTATTTGTTCCCTGTCTTCCTATGACTTTCCCATTCCACCGACACAGCCCCTTTCTCTCCCCTACCTTAGCTGCCGCCCCTGCCATGCCACTCCGCCACCCCACCGCCGATGCCCCCTACTGTAATCGCTGCCGCTGCTGTCTCCAGCTGGCCTCTACAGCCACAGCCTGTAGAAAGGAACACCGGCTGCCCGTTGCAAAGATAGCGGCTGTAGCTTCATTTAGGGTAGGCTGCAGAGGCCAGATGGAGATGGTGGCAATGGTGGTGGTGATTATGGTGGAGGGGTGTTGGTGGGGGTGGGGCATTGGCGGGGGTGAAGCGGGGGCACAGGGCAGTGGTGTGGCAGGGGGCAGCAGGGGGTCAGGTTTTCTTCATCAGTTCATGGGGGCATCTTCGTGTTTCGTGAGTCGTCAACTGTTGACGAATCGCGAAGCAGGACGACTCACCAAAATGGTGAGTCCTCCCCATCTCTAATCCAGACCTTGAGGAAACCCCACTTGTGTGTTTCTTGTTTCTCTTCTTTTTGCTTGTCATGTGTCTGCACTGCTCATTTGTCATTGGCTTGTTTATGGACAGGACAAATACATGGCACAAAAACTCCTAGTCAGTCAGGTTTACACTTACTTGTATTTAGAAGCTGTTTTCCATGTAGGAATGCAGAAGAACTTCAGGCTAAATTTCTTTAAATAATCTGTAGCTCCATGTCAGGTAACTGAATCTTTCCAAAACTGATTAGTCAATTGAGTGAGGAATGTAAAATTTAACTTCCTTCTCTTTTAAATGCTAAGCAAGAAAGCTAAGGTATTTTTTTCCTTGCATTGTAACAGCAAGATATAGTTTACTGATCTCAAGCATAGTTTGTTCTTGTGCAAGTCTGGCTTTTTTCTGTAATTGTACATATCTTAAAACAACTAGTTCCTTATTGTTGCATAGGCTGAAATCTTGTTGATGTATGCTATTTATTTATTTATTTATTTATTTATTTATTTATTTATTTATTTATTTATTTATTTATTTATATCCCGCCTATCTAGTCAATTGTGACCACTTTAGGCGGCTTACAACATACACTTAAAAAAAAAATTAAACATATAACATACCACATCACAAAAAATAGTTTACATAAATTAGAAGATAGAATACAATTTTTCCCAAAGATGGCGAGAAACAGGATATATTATGCTATGCTGCATAAGGCTGATGATTCCATTAACTGGGACTTTATTTTAGAAATTAAACATTTACTTCTGTCCCAAAGCACCCACAGGTCTCATGTAATGCCTTTTATCATTGGGCACCTGTAGGGGCCATGGGATGGGAGCAGGAGGTTTTTAATAACAAAAATTCACTGCTGCTGGGGTGACATTGGCTGGAATTTTTGGTAATTAAGACTTCCTCCTCCTATTCCACAGCCCCATGGATTCCTGAAAATGAATAAGCTTACACAGGACCTGTGGGTACTCAGGATAGAAGTAGGAGATGTTTCATTTCCCAAAAACCATCCTGGTTGGTGATATCAGCCTTACATAGCATAATTTACATGGACAGGATTTAGCCACAGGCTTCTGAAAAGTAGAATCATTTGTTTGCATTTTGTCAGCCATTGTCCAGTCACTTTATGCTCCCTCTTGGTGTGTGTGAAAGAAATGAAGCTAAAGGTATTTTGCACAAATCACTCAAGCCACAGTGGGGTAAAAAGTTCTGATGTCTTCTGGAAGCAAGAACTCTCAATAGGTTGTGTCCTCCATATTGAAGCAGCCTGTGGTTACCATAAATGAGGCACATTCCTCCCTCATATTTATACCCACTCTCCCTTCTCTTGATATTACAGAAGGTAGATATGGATTAGGTGCTTTTCACATGGAAACTGACACTGAGTAAGAGCAGGAAGAATTCTGCCCTGACCCACCTTTATGCCCACAGTTCCAGTCTAGGTCTGTCCTCTTTTCCTGAGTGCTTCCAAATGTTAAAGAAATGGGATTGTGGACCTTGGTTGTTTAATGTAATTTGGCCTTTAGAGATTACTGCTTTGCTGGGGGTGGGTGGGTATAATGTTAAAGGAGACCTGGGTTGTCAATGCCCAAGTAACCATGGAGCTTTCTGTGTAACCTTGGGCCACTCGCTATCTCGCTATCTGTCACTTAACCTGCCTTTGAGGGTCATTCTGCTGATGGGCAGAAAGAAAATAATGAGCTCCTGGAAAGAAAGCCCTGATATAAATGGCAACAAATAATACTGCAAGTTCTGTTTGTGTGGATTTGCCCATGTGAAGTAAACAGATGATTTGATCTCTTTCCCCTTCAGGTCCTCCTCAAAACAATATTTTTGTTCACTGAATTAGCAAACCGCCAGCTTGAGGGTTATATGGAGCCGCCCTGCTGTTGTTGCCTCCACTGCCTCTTAATTTAAGTTTCAGGTGCAGCAGGCAGCCTTCTCCAGAGTGGATCCTGCCCATCAGCCCCCTTCTCTGCAGCATGAGACAGTGTTCTGACATCAGTTTACTGACATCACTGGTCACTTATGTCTTGTTTATCAAAATGTCAACAAACAGTAGATGCCTTTGGTTGTTGTTGGTTTTTCGGGCTTCTTGGCCGTGTTCTGAAAGTGGTTCTTCCTAACGTTTCACCAGTCTCTGTGGCTGGCATCTTCAGAGGACTGGCGAAATGTTAGGAAGAACCACTTTCAGAACACGGCCAAGAAGCCCGAAAAACCCACAACAACCATTAGATCCCAGCCGTGAAAGCCTTCGCGAATACACAATAGATGCCTTTATTCACATTTTCTCTGGAAATAAACTGATGGATATTTAAAGAACAGCAATGCTGATACGATTAGCACAGAGGCATAACATTTGGGCAGAATGTGCATCTGTGATGCCAAGTTTATACATAACTATAAACAAAAACAATATTTAGCTTTCATCTCTGGGTTTGGTGAAGTGAAAACCATGCAGTTTTCTCTGTTAGTGCTTTGCAGCTTCTTTGACTCTAAGACAGCTCTCGTGGAAAATGGACCTAGAGAACAACACAAGATACATATTTTTCATTTTTTTATTTCAACAATAGTAAAGAATACAACTTGAAAATCATACAGTACCTGGATCATTCAGACTTATGTATTATTTCAAGACCACTGCCATCAGAGTCATTATAGAACATCTTAGTTGAAAGACTTTCTTGAAATAATTATTGCAAAGGCAGTTTCATACACAGAAATACCCAAACTCAGTTTTACTGAGAGCTGGTTGGCACAATTCCCTAACTGACAATCCTAATGTTTCCTCTCCACATAAATCAGGTGATTGTACATCCTGGGATCATGCCGGATGCTATTTTAAAGATATAGCTGGCAGGTCTTTTTATCCCTACACTCAACAATATGTCGGTTTGAGGGCCATATTCTGTTTTTTCAAATCTGCCTGGGTTTTAAGATCCCTGCTGGCTAGTGGAAAAAATGTTTGGTAGAGTTGTGACAGAAGACTTTGATGGTGTCTGCTCCCTGGATCTGAAACCTCCTGCCAAAATAGGATGATAAGATTGCTGTGATAAAGATGGCTGCCAGGTTCAAGTCTAGCGATTATCCTTTACTGTACTCTTTCAGACTAGCTCAGAGCTAGGAAGGGGTTAAAGTCGTGATATGGCCAGTCCCTCATGTTGATAATTTTTTATTATTTTGTATTTATTTGAAATATTTTTATCTCACCTTTCTCCTTAAAAATGACCCAAGGCAGCTTATATAATTAAAAGACAGAATGTAAAGTTAACAACAGTAAGTATACAAATACTAAAAAGGATCAAATAAATACCATATTAAAAATGCTAAACAAAAGCAACATCAAAACACACTGAAAGCAGCAAATGAAGAACAGTTCATTAAAAAACCCCACTCAGGCAGCTAATCACTAAGGGAAAGCTTGGATGAAGAGAAAAGTATTTGCCTGCTTGCAGAAGGACAGCAAAGATGGGGCTGGTCTGGCCCCCTGTGGGAGGGAGTTCCAAAGTCTAGCAGCAGCAACAGAGAAGGCCATCTTCCGTGTACACACCAAATGCACCTGTGAAGATAGTAGTACTGAGAGAAAGGCCTCTCCTGATTATCTTAACACTAGGTAGGCTCATAAAGGGAGATGTGGTTCTTGAAATATCTTGATAACTAAAAAGGGTCAGGCAGTCAAAAGGAAGAAATTATCTTTAAACTAACAAGGGCCAGAAAGCACTTTGCTTTTTTCTGAGCTGCTGGGTAAGGGCAATTTTGCTACCCTGAAGCCATGGTGGTGAGCTGATCCATGCTAAGGGCTAGCTATAGGAAACAAGTGTATTTTAGGTGCTTGAGGGAGATTTATATTTATTTTGCATTGTTCTTTGGCTGGTTACTACTGGGAAGCTTGCATGTGATTTCTGCAAAGTTAATGCACCATCAAGCATCCTGTGATATGATACCGGCATTCTACTACCTGTGAAGTGATCCTACAGCCAATGGGTTCACCAACTCAGGGTCAAACAAGTTGAGGCTCAGATAGACTTATGGCATTTGAATGCAAGGAGAGTCACACTCACCCAGCAAGTAAGGTCTAAGAAGTCTCTCCAGACATGGCCCAAAGACCAGTTTATACAAATAGTGGTACACAAGGAGATTTCCAAAACAAATTCTACAGTTAAGCAATAAACATATTCAATATGCTCCATCAGCACTTCAACATTGTATGTTTCTCTTCCTGATAGAATAAAGCTTGTTTGATTAAACATGACATAATCTTACAATGTTCATCTTGCACTTACAATTTCTGTATAGGTGTCCTTTCTTTCCATTTCAAAGTCTGCGTATACGTACTGACCTGTTACCTTTTGCCTGTCAGCTATTAGCCTTGTTTGACTTCTTTCACACTACTGCTAGAGGGGTTGCAATTTCTTAAATAATCCAATAAAGCTAAAGTTCTTTAACAATCCAGACTTGTCAGATATAGTGTTCATTCATTTACAGTGGTGCCTCGCATAGCGAGGTTAATCCGTTCCGGATTAACCTTCGCTATGCGAAAACATCACTAAACGGGAATAAAAAAGCCATAGAAACGCATTGAACTTTGTTCAATGCGTTCCTATGGCTTTAAAACTCACCGTTAAGCGATGTTCTGCCATAGTGCCGCCATTTTTGAGCCCTCGGTAAGCGAGGGCAGGGCGCGAAAATGCGGCGCAGACCTTCCGGTGGCCATTTTGGAACCGCCGATCAGCTGTTCTCCCAGCTTCGTTATGCGATATTCGCTAAGCGAAACGCTTAGCGAATATCGCAAAGCGAAAAATCCCCATAGGGGCCATCGCTGAGCGAATGCTCCAGCGATGGCCCAGAGCGCCTCGTTAAGCGATTTCATCGCTCAGCGAGGCGCTCGTTAAGTGAGGCACCACTGTATTTGTATAAATCACACTGGTCATGTGACCACGGAAAGATTGTCTTCAGACAAATGCTGGCTCTATGGCTTGAAGAGCGGGATGAGCGCTGCCCCCTAGAGTCGGACACGACTGGACAAAAATTGTCAAGGGGAACCTTTACCTTTACCTTTAGAAAGGGGAGAAGTTAGTGTGATAAAAGGGAACACCCCCACATCTGGATTTTTTGTTTTTTTTAAAGAGGCTTTTTGTTTGTTTGTTTGTCATTTGTTTTTGAGGTTAACAGTAGTGGCATCTAGCTAGGATTCACCCCCTTCTGAAGGCAGAGGAAGGTTAGGAAGGGTTACTGTGAGGCTCTTGCTATACTCACTTGGGAGGAAGAGCCAGGAATAAGCTCCAACAGTCCCTGACTCTGCTTTCCATTGGGTGCCTTTGTTTTTATTAATGTGTTGTCAAAACTGAAATTCTGTTTTTGTATACAAGTGTATATGTAAGTGTACACCATTTGATTTCTCCTCTCTTGTTTTTGTAGTGCATGTTTATTTTAGTCAAGGGTCCAAGTCCAATGGTTGGTCTCAGTTAGAGTAAACCTGCTGAACCAATGGGAATTCTGTAATTCAGGGTTGCCACTTTTGGGAAAGTCAGGGAAATGGAAATTGGTCTGAAGTCAGGAAAAGTCTGGGAAATTGTGATTGAAATATATTCAAGCAGTGGATTGTTGACCTGCTGCTGCAAGAGAAGTAGCAGAATACAAATAAACCTTCATGATGCCCTTTCCCAGCTTCACCTTTTTCTCAGCTCCACCCCCAGCAACCAGCCTAATGTGTTTGTTGAACTCTGCATGATTTCCAAGGTCTGCCTGTAGCATTTGCAGAGCAAAGCCAGTTTAAACCTTTAGCAAGATACAAACTTTAAACATCGAATTGTTTTCCTCCCTACCTGCTAGTACTGCATTTAACTTACATATAAAGATAAGCATGTTTTGGGGTCATGCTTTTGTATGGAATGGGCATTTTCTCTCCTGCTAAACCCAGCACAGAGTTGCAAATAACTTTTGCTGTTGTTGAATTTTACCACCAACTAGCACTTTCTACTCTGTGCCATGCAAAGTAAAATTTTCAAATGTGATTGCTTGTTCCTGCTGGAGTTTACAGAGTACCAGCTCTCTCACTCTCTTCCCTAACTTCTCCCATGCATAAAGGCTGGAAATGAGGGTTGTCTGCTTCTCTAGATTTCAGAAATGATCTGCAAGCATTTAAACTCCACCTCCTTTCGTGCTGCTGATCTGTTCATTACACTTTCTGGAACCAGAAAGTTAAAGTGAAACTCTCCCAGCTTTGGAAATTTCGTACTTGGCAGAAAACAAATCTGCTAACATATTGGTGTCAGGCAGGTAGTTCTGTTACCTCTGCATCCCAAACCACATTTTGAAGATGGCTTCTAAGAGTATAGTTTCAAACTTCACCCTGACTTCGTTCCATAGCTATGACTAGTTGCTGGAAACAAATTCAAAGGTTATTGTAAAGTGTGCTGCAAAACCTTTGAACCAAGTAATATGGGAATTAAGGTTGCAGAGTCTCATGCACAAGGATCATTACATCAGAAGAACCTGAAAATTAAATCAAGTCGACAGTCCATTGTGATATGTTTAGGCTCAAGGCCAAGTACATGGTACCTTGACTTACAAACTTAATCCATATTGGAATGGTGTTTGTACGTTGAAAAGTTTGTAAGTCGAAGCAAACTTTCCCATAGGAATGCATTGAAAACCATTTAATCTGTATCTGCTGGTTTTCGTTCGTATATCGAGGTGCTGTTCATAGGTAAGAGGCATTAGTTCCCATAGGAACTAATGCAAAGCCAGTTAATCCATACTCTACCACTAGGGGGTGATTTTAAAAAACTTTTTCTTCTTTTGACCTAAAGTGAACTTAGGTCAAAAAAGGACAGGAAAGTTCCCCCCCTCTTTTTTGGTTCATAAGTCGAGGCTCCGTTCAAAGGTCGAAGCAATTTTTTGTGAATGGAGCCATTTGTAACTCGAATTGTTCACAAGTGGGGACGTTTGTAAGTTGAGGTACCACTGTACAAGTTCAGATATTAAAACCAGAGAGAGTGAAGAGACAGCCCCTGCAAAAACTGGAAAACATGATCATAGTGCTGAAAATGGCAAAGAATTACCCACCACACAAACAAGTATGGCTGCCTATGTAATCAAGGACTATGTTAGGACAGCAGAGTGTCTGTGGGCTTTGCAACTGGTGATGAAGACGATGTAATTTAACACTTCTAACAACATCAGTGAGTTATTCAAGCGAATGCTCTCAGATAGCCAGATAGCTCAACAGTTTGATCTTGGAAAAACAAAAGCAATGTATGTTGTTGCTTTAGGCTTGGCACCATATTTCTCTGCTGTTTTATTGAAACAGCTGAAACAATGCCAAACATTTGTTATCTGTTTTGATGAAGCTTTGAATAAGGTGATTCAAAAGGGACAGATAGATTTAGTGGTTCATTTTTGGAATGATTAATCTCATAAAGTTTCCACACGGTATCTAACCTGTATTTTTCTTTAAACTGCTGCTGTTGAAGACCTTCTTCAGAAGTTTCAAGAAGGCATGTTTTCTTTATCAGTTGCAAAATTATTATAAGTATCTATGGATGGGCCAAATGTAAATCACCTTTTTTCTGAGAAAACTAAAAGAAGAAATTAAAACCAACCATGACTGTAAAGGAGAAGGAAAAGAATTGATTGACTTTGGAACTTGTACCTGTTACATACAGCACTGATGTTACCTGTCTGTCATGGGTTTGGAGGGAAAGTTCCATCCTATGGGGAGTGGAAGGCGGGACATCAGGAGGAGGGGCTGTACTGTATATATATATGGAGCGTGTGTGAAGAGTTTAGGAGACGCTGGGATGTGACGAAGCAGCAGCTGGGAAGAAGAAGCTGGTGTGGGAGTCTGTGTGTCAGACAGGGTACTACTGTGTGTCAGAGTACCAACCTGATAGGTTCAGGTGTCTGTTGGTTAGCCAGAACTGATAGGTTCAGGGTCTGTGCTTCAAGTTAAGGGTTCTGTGTGAACCAAACTGTGTGTATGTATGAGTGAAACTAAGCCACGTTACTATATCTTATTCACATAATCCTTTTATTTTCCCTGTGTGTTGTTTTAAATAAACCTTATTCTTTTATTTGTTGAAAATCCATCCCTGGTCTGTGTGACTTATTAAAGGGAATGGTTGGTGGCAGCTTAGTAAACGTGTGGCATATCCCAGTAGGTCTGGGTTTGTCACATTGATTGGTGTCCAGCGTGTGGGATACGACTGGTCCAGTTGTCCAGTGGTAAAGCAAAGCCTTGGCAAGTGTGCCCAGAGCAAGGGGGGTCTAGTCAGGGACAATCTGAGAGCGCGTAGGTAATCTTCTAGGTGTACCTCACGGGGGGGTGCACTAGTAGAAGAACGTGTAACCTCAGATTGGGGGCTAGATTAGGGAGCTCTGAGGCAGCCTGTTTTGGCGGGAAAAAGCTGAGGCAAAACTGTGAAATAGCAGTGAGCTAGCTTGTCTGCTGAGGGGCCCAGCAGAGGGGGGTAGACTCTAGCTCGCAACTGTTGCAAGTTAGTGCTGAAAGGACAGCAGCAATCTATAGGGAAAGCTGGTTCTGAGGCAAAAGAAAAAAAAAAGTGGTCGTTTTATTTTGAGGCTTGACTTTTGAAAGCAGCCTGTTCTGGGGGGGAGTATGCCCTTGACTCGAAGCCAAATGGCAGAAATGGGTGAAGTGAAAGACCCCCAGGTAGACCAAGGTTCTGAGGATGAATTTGGCTCAGTGCAGGGTGACAGCACGGGAGAACAAAACCCAGAACTCAGGAAAATGCTCATAGCCCAACAGCATGAACTGAGGATGAGGCAATTTGAAATAGAGGCCAGAGAAACAGCTGAAATCTGTCAGGCAGAGGCAGATGCCAAGAAAAGGGGAATGGATTTGAGAATAAAAGGGAAGAAATTGCAGCAAGGGGGAGGGGCCCATGGTGAAGGGAAGCCCTCAGACATGAAACCAAGACCTCAGATTTTGGAGGGAAAACCAAAACAGGATGAGAAAGACTCAAAATATAGCAGAAAATGTTATTTCTGTCAGGGAAAGGGCCATCTAATCTCAGAGTGTGAGAAATTAAAGCAGCTAAAAGGAATTGTGCCTCAGGATTCGAGTGGGACCAAGCCAAAAGCTGTGTTCTGTGTCCAGAAAGAGCAAGGCTCATTGTCACTGAGGGAGCCTGTTGCCATGGCTACTCAATCTGGAACAGCTACATCTGCTGATCAGGCTGAGGAAAATGGTCCTCTTGTAGAGGTCAGGCGCTGCCTACTGGTGAGAACAGATTCTCAGTTGTTTGAGACAGCAGGGGTGGACGTAGGAATACTTGGCCATCAGTATCGGGGGCTGCGGGACACTTGTTCTCAGGTGACCCTGTGCCATCCAGATATTATTCCTAGGGAGTATGTAATCCCAAATGAGAGCATGAAGGTGGCAGGGATTGAGGGGCAGGTGATCTCTCTGCCAGTCGCGGAGGTACCTGTCAACTTTCAAGGCTGGAGGGGAGTTTGGCGGCTAGCGATTTCATCGACTCTGCCAGCAGCCGTGCTCGTGGGAAATGACCTGGCTGAACATGTGAAACGGGTGCTAGTGATTACACGTTCACAAGCCACCACGGGGACAGTTCAGGGGGGTAATGATGAGCCAGAGACGGAAGCAGAGGGGAGTTCAGAAGCTGTGGTAGAAACCTTAACCACAGACAGCAGATTTGGACAAGAGCAAAAGGCAGACGCCACTCTCCAAAAGTGTTTTGAACAGGTGACTGACGCCCAGCTAACACCTGAAACCCCAGTGAGATTTCTGGAGAAAAAGGGGATTTTATATAGAGAGACCCTGAGGAATATCTCAAAAGGGGGAGATGGGATCAGAAGTCAGCTGGTGGTACCTGAAAAGTATCGCCCCATGATCTTACAAAGGGGGCACTCTGACATGTTTGCTGCACACTTAGGGGTGAACAAAACACAGCAGAGAATCACACAGAATTTTTACTGGCCTGACATAGGGAAGCAGATCAGGGAGTTCTGTAAACAATGTGATGTGTGTCAAAGGCAGGGGAATAGCCGCGACAGGACCAAAGCAAAGTTGTGCCCTTTGCCTGTGATTGACACTCCGTTCAAATGCATAGGGGTGGATATTGTGGGACCTTTGCCCAAGGCCACAAAGAGGGGGAACAGGTTCATTCTCACCATTGTGGACCATGCCACGAGGTACCCTGAAGCCATACCCTTGACTAACATTGAAACTAACACAGTGGCAGATGCCTTGGTGGGGTATATGTCCAGGATGGGATTTGCCTCAGAAATAATCACAGATTTGGGCGCATCGTTCACATCAAAGCTCATGAAACGCTTATGGCAAATCTGTGGAATTAAGCACAAGGAAACTACTGCCTATCATCCTGAAAGTAATGGGTTAACTGAGAAGTTCAATGAGACTCTAATGCGCATGATTAGGGCTTACTTGGCAGAG